>NW_026131496.1:0-30343 GCF_903995435.1 Acomys russatus | reverse complement strand
TCTCTTCCCAGAGAGATCCTTGTACCCGCTTTGAGCCCTCATTGTCACGTAGCCTCTCTGGGTCTGTGGATTGTAGCATGAGTATCCTTACTTAACAGATAATGTTGACTTATAAATGGGTACATCCATGTTGTCTTTCTGAGCCTGGGTTACCTCACTCAGGAGGACTTTTTGTCCACTACCAGCCTGTAGAATCTGTGATGCTATTTTTTTTTTAAACAGCTGAGAAATACTCCATTGTGAAAATGTACCACATCTTCTTTGTCCATTCTTCTGTTAAGGTACATCTAGGTTGTTTTCAGTCTCTGGCTATTATCAATGAAGCCACTATGAATATGGTTGAGGAGTGTCTTGTGGCAGCAGAATGGAGCATCCATTGTGTATATGCCTAAGAGTGGTACAGCTAGGTCTTGAAGTAGATGGATTCCCAGTTTTCTGAGGAACTGCTATATTGATTTTCATAGCGATTGTATGAGTTTTGCACTCCCACCAGCAACAGAGAAGTGTTCTACTTGCCTCAAATCCTCACTAACATGAACTGTCACTTGTGCTTTTGATCTTAACACTCTGACATGTCTAAGAAAGAATCTCAAGGTAGTTTTGATTCGCAATCCCTGATGGCTAGGGACGTTGACATTTCTTTAAGTGTTTCTTGGCCATTTTTATTTCCTCTATTGAGAATTCTGTTTAGATCTGTATCTCATTTTAATTTTTTTTTTTCGAGACAGGGTTTCTCTGTGTAACCTTGGCCATCCTGGACTCACTTTGTAGACCAGGCTGGCTTCGAACTCACAGCGATCCGCCTCTGCCTCTGCCCCCGAGTGCTGGGATTAAAGGCGTGCGCCACCACGCCCGGCCTTGTATCTCATTTTAAAAATTGGATTATTTGTTTTATTAATATCATATATATGATATTAGCTCTTTATCTGATGTGGAGTTGGTGAACATCTTTTCTCATTCTATAGGCTGCCATTTTGTCCAACTGACAGTATCTTTTGCCTTACGAAAGCTTTTCAGTTTATGAGGTCCCATGTATTTATAGTTGATCTTAGTGCCTGAGTTGTTGGTGTTCTGTTCAGGAAGTTGCCTCCTGTGCCAATGTGTTCAAGGCTAATCCCCAGTTTCTCTTCTACTAGAGTTAGTGTAGCCAGTTTTATATTGAGGTTTTTGGACACTTGGATGTGAATTTTGTTGCAGGGCGATAGATGTGGATCTATTTGCATTTTCTACATAAATATATAAATCAGCATCATTTGAAGATGGTTCTTTTTTCAATTGTGTATTTCTGGCTATTTAACAGAAATTTAGGTGTCCATAGTTCTGTGGATTTATGTCTGGTCTTTGATTTGATTTCATCAATCAACCTGTCTGTTTTTATGCCAATAACCATATGGTTTTTCATTACTACTGCTCTGTTGTACAGCTTAAAATCAGGATGGTGATACCTCCAGAAGTTCTTTTATTGTACAGGGTTGTTTTAGCTATCCTAGGTTTTTTATTTTTCCATATGAATACTGTCCTTTCAAGTTTGTAAAGAATTGTGTTGGACTATTCATGGGATTGTGTTGAATATGTAGATTGCTTTTGGTAAGATGGACATTTTTACTATGTTGATCCTTCCCATCCACGAGCATGGGAGGTCTTTCCTTCTTCTGATATCTTCTTCAGTTTCTTCAGAGACTTGAAGATTTTGTCACACAGATCTTTCACTTGCTTGGTTAGAATTACACCAAGATAGTTTATATTATTTGTTGCTATTATGAAGGACATTGTTTGCCTGATTTCTTCTCAGTTCATTAGACATTTGTACATAGGAAGGCTACTGATTTTTTTTTTTTTTTTTAGCTAATCTTGTATCAGCCACTTCAGTGAAGGTATGTATCAGATGTTAAAGTTCCCTGCTAAAATGTTAGGAAAAATTTTCTTCTATGATTATGCTGAAAATAGTTTTTGGGTCTTTGGAGCTGGGAATCTTGCCTTTCTTTTATTTCTATTATTCTTAGTTTGGTCATTTCATAATGTCTCAGACTTCCTGGATGATTGGGTCAGGAAATTTTTAGATTTAACATTTTATTTGACCAAAGCATTAATTTCTTCTATTTATCTTATACACCTGAGATTCTCTCTTCCATCTCTTGTATTCTGTAGATTATGCTGCATCTCTAGTTGCTGTTCACTTAGCTAGTTCTCAAATTTCTTTTGTGTGTGTGTGTGTGTGTGTGTGTGTGTGTGTGTGTGTGTGTTGCTTCTATTTCCATTTTCAGGTCTTGAATAGTTTTATTTATTTCCTTTAACCTTTTGTTTTTTCTTGGCTTACTTTAAGATGTGAGTTTCCAAGCCAGATACAGGACTGTAGAGCACTGCCTATAACTGGACTGCTTTCAGAGAGCATGGCAAAATGTGGCTACTCCCTGCCAAAAATCAGGCCTATGCCCACTCAACTCTATAGAGACAAAAGCCACATCATGGTAAAGCCAGTTAAATTTCTATTTCCCTGACCAAAGAATTGGCTTCTCAGAAATCATGACGTCAGACTGCAATCTAACTGGAAATTCACTGGAAATCTAATCTAATTGGAAAGTCTCTGCCTTCTCCTGAGAGCTTTGTTATTTGAAATGGTGCATCATTAACATTTGCCTGTCTTCATTCAGGTCCGTATATGCAAATTAAGTACATTTCATCCCTTGTCCTTTTTCTCTCCTCCCGTGAACTGGAGCTATAAAAGCTAGCCCCACTATTTCAATAAATGAGATGTACTCCAAAACAGTCTCTGGGGTCATTCATACTCACCTCTGCCTGAGACCCTATTCCCCAGCTCTTCCCTGTCCTGAGAGGCCAGCGCACTATGGCCAATTCGGGGCAGGGGACCCACATTATTGGATTCATTCATTTCCTCCATTTTTTTTGCATCCCTGAATTTCTTTAAGGATTTTATTCATTTCATTTTTAAGGACTTTAATAATCTTCATGAAGTTGGTTTTAAGGTCTTTTCCTTGTGCTTCTGCTGTGTTCTAATATTCACGCATATCTGGGCTTGGGTGGTGATGTTCTGCTGGCTGTTGTTGGTTGTGTTCTTACACCAGTGCCTAAGGCATCTGGGGTTGGGGTGGTTATAGGTCCAGGTGCCAATGTCTGAGTGTGTGTCTTAGTTGAATGGGAGTTTTGCTACTGGCTTCTGTTTCCTCTCTGTTCTTCTGGTAGGTGTGGGCCTGTGGTTGAACAGAGGGTTTCTTCCTGAATTGAGGGGTGGGTCTTCTGGCAGCTGGAGTAGTCCCTGGTCGAGCAGAGAGTCTCCACTCCTGTTGGGGGATGGGATATTAGGAAGGCACCAGACTGGACTTCTGGTCTTCTTTCTTTCTTTCTTTCTTTCTTTCTTTCTTTCTTTCTTTCTTTCTTTCTGCCTTCCTTCTTTCCTTCCTTTCCTTTTTTTCCTTCCTTCTTTCTTCTTTTGCTCACGTTTTTGAGACAGGGTTCTCTGTGTAGGCTGGCCTCAAAGTCGCTGAGATTATCCTGCCTCTGCCTCTCAATTGCTGGGATTAAGAGACCACAGCACACATCTGCCCTAAATTGTCCTCTGGAAGGTAGAACTGAAGTCAAAGTCTCACTTCCCAAGGACCCTGCAGGTTAGAACCGTGTCAAGTGGGGACAGGTGTAGATAGGTGCTGGAAATCAGAGTCTACACTTTCTGGGCAGCCACCTCAGTGATTTCTCTCTCCTTACACATTGGTCCTTTCGCATTCTCCTGTTAAAAATGTAGTTCTGGGGTGCTAAGACTGGAGTTGGCCTCCAGAGGTCTTGTCTAGCATGTATGAGGTCCCGGGTTCCATCCAATGCTGCATGAACCTGCTACTGTTGCACACCTGTAATCTCAGCATTTAGCAAGTGAAGGCAAGAGGATACAGCAAACGGATGCTGTTCTGCCATGAGGGCAATGTCACACACCAGGTTTCCCCTTTATTCTCTGAGTGCTGACACTTTTTTTCATCCTGATGTCCTTATTAATTAGTTCAGTTAGTGGAGTTTGGACAGTCTTGCAAGGGAGAGCTTCATTTTTTCCCCCTCACTGTACTAGGTAGTTTTATGTCAAACTTTACAAGTTAGAATCCTCAGAGAGAAGGGAGGCTCAACTGAGAAAAGGCCTCAATGAGATCAGGCTGTAGGCCAGCCTGTACGGCATTTTCTTAATTAGTGATTGATGGAGAGGGCCCAGCCCATTTTAGATGGTGCTATCCCTGGGTTGGTGGTCCTGCATTCTATAAGAAAGCAGGTTGAACAAGCCATGATTGGCAAGCCAGTAAGAAGCACCCCTCCATGGCCTCAGCATCAGCTCCTGCCTCCAGAATCCTGCCCGGCTTGAGTTCCTATCCTGACTTCCTATGAGGAACAACTATGGTTTGGAAGCATAAGCCGATTAAACCCTTTCCTCTCCAAGTTGCTTTGGTCATGGCGTTTCATCACAGTAACAGCAACCCTAACTAAGACAGTTACCAAATGGCTCTAGCTCTCTTTTTTCATCTTTGAGCTGGATGGAGTCCTTCCTTCACAGTTACGAGTAATAAAATCCTCAACACCTGGTTCCCTCCCTTGTTACCTGGAGAATATTTCCCAGACTTGGCTCAGCATAGCAGCCTCCAGCCTGGATTCTTAACGTTAACACATGAAGCTACTCAAGGGGTTTGTTTCTTTGAAATTGTACAAATCGGGCCGATGGACGTCTTCGTGGTGCTTTGCCATCCTTCAGAGATGGAAGACTTAGCGAGTGGAGAAGGTGACGTGAGGCGTCATCTTTCTTTCTGCTCATGGGAAGGACATAGACCCAGAGCTCTTTGGAGACTGTGTGCCAGAGCTGGTTCGGTACTGACGTTGGCAACGGTGGGCGTGTTTGCACCACAGATATGGCACTGCTACAAGCCGCGGTGTCTTCTCTGGAAAAAAACAGATGAAGCCTTTCTGTTGTACTCCCGCCTGCTGCCCCCATTCTCACTTCATTTGCCAAGGAGTGAGGTAGGAAAAGATTTTACAACTGTTTTTCTGTGATACTGTGGCAGCAGAGTACAGTAATATTTAAGCTTATAATTTGTGACACCCCCATCTTATGAGCTGAAATACCTCTTTTTGTGCCTAATAGTCAGATTTAATTTTTCTTTATTCCTGAGGATTTCACAGGTGCATATAAGGAAACACCACCACAGTTTTTGTAGCAGGCCTTCAGACCTTAGCATAAGTGACTCCATCATGGGAAGTACCATTCAGCACACGGGCAGCACCACCTGCCAAAATGACGCTGTTATATACTGCTTAAAACTTTAACTCCTCTGTTAGCCGCTGCTTTGTCTTTAGCATAACAGGAGCCATTTTGGTCTTAAGTAAAATTAAGTTCAGGTTTTCAGGCTCTACCTTCCTGGGAGCTTGAGTAGCCTTTCACTTACAATCCAATACTTGCTAGATTAGTGATGTATGTTTTACTTAAACAAACCCACAACACTCTGCTATGTTTTTTTTTTCCTTCCAGAATGATGGGGAACTGGAAAGTCCCCACGCCTATATCCTAGCCAATCAGCTTAAACTGCTTTCTCCAGCTTCCTGGATACAATGTATTCGGAACAAATTCTTCTTGTATTTAGTCTGTCAAAATGATATAATGCTGCCCTCCTCCTTGCTTCCCACCTGGTTACCTGGTCATGGTTTTTTCTTATAAGGAGCCTGCCTTAGAAACAGGCTGGTGTCACAGTTAGGCTCTCGAGTCCTCTCTGTGGCCCCGAGGGCAATCAGCCTCGTCTTGGGGTGTGCGTTCATGCAATGAACCATCGAGATTGGCAATTCTTGGAACTACAACAGGCCTAATTCAATCAAAATCTATAGCTCTGGGAAAGTCTCTAAAATGTACTAGTCTTGCTTTTTGGCTTCTGTAGTTCTGTTTCTGGCTAAATGTTCATGTTAACTGAGGTATCTCAACCCAGAACACGGATTTTGTGCCTTAAAATCTCACCCTGAGAAAGGCTTGGGCCACCCTAGAATCCTGAACACCTAGTTGTAGTTGTTGGCCTGCTGATAAAGGCTTAAACCAGTGTCTGAGTGTCATCTCTGGTGGGTAGCCCACACTGATTTAACCTCCACTTCTCTCTTTAACTCCTCCCATGTCCTCCCAATGTCCCCCCTCCAATAGCATGCTTTTTAATTTATTCTTTAATTCCCACTAAGTCCAGTTAGTTTCTGCACATGTGTGTAGGTGTTGACCCTACAGCATGGGACTCTATCAGTGGACACATCTTCAGAACAGAGTGACCCCTGACCATCACTACCACCACACACAAGCAACTTCTTGCAGCGTCTTGGTAAGGGTTGGGGTCTGGGATAACCCCTAGTCTGTGCTATACATTGGCTGGCTTGGTCTTGTGCATGTACCTTCAGCTGCCGTGTGTTCCTGAGTCCCATAGCCACATCATATTCGGAAGGCAGCACACAATACACTTTTATAATCTGCTTTAATAAAGTAATGCTGAAGAATAAAGCACATAATTAAGGTTAAGGGTGTGGCTTAACGGTGTGTTATTTGTTCCTGCAGGAAGGCTTCCTTGGGTCACATCTCTAGGGTCATAAAAAACGAAATGAACAATTCAGTCCTAAAACATAGGAAGCTTTTATTAGAAGCTGTGTATTACTAAACAGTTTCCAGTAGGTGGCGCTGCTAGACCACCATTTATGTCAAATTTCAGCTGTGGCTCTGGAATACCGTGGAGAAGTAAACTTAGCTAAGCAGTTAAAATTCAAATCATGCTATTTATTTTTTTCTTATACTTTAAAATGTTGACTTGAGTGAAACACGGATTTTTAAAACAGAGATAAAGCCGGGTGTGGTGGCACAGGCCTTTAAAACCAGCACTCGGGAGGCAGAGGCAGAGGAAGACTGCCAGGACAGCCAGGACTACACAAAGAAATCCTGTCTTGAAAAACCAAGCCAAAACAACTAAACAAAAACAGAAACAAAAACAGAGATACAGTTCATTGGGAATTTATATTCAATAACTCTAATTTCAGAATATGAAGGCTTCTCTTAGTATATTCTTTCCAGGTTTTGCCACTTGGAGAGCACATATACCTGGCCACGAATCACTCACATTCTAGAGTGGTTGTGTTATTCTGAAGTCCGACATGAGAATTCCAAAGAACATCCTTTAGGTGAAAATCAAAATAAAAAACCTAGTCACCTAAGCTATAAAATGATAAGACAATTTATGGGTAATTTATGGGTGAATGTGTGGTGTCATCTTTCTTGCCACCCCTGGGTCCATGCAGGAAACATCAATAAATTGTTCTTCCAATTCATAACTTTTTCAGAGTCCAAATAAGAGAAAAAGAACAACACACACACACACACACATACACACACATACACACACAGATACACACAGACACATGCACAGACACACACGCCATTCAGAGAAAAAAAAAGATGACAGGAACATTCCAAAGCCTGGTATGTTAATCCCATCCACTTCCTTGTTCTCAGTACCCAAACCCAAGGATGCTCACATTCCTTATGTAAAATACTGTCGTATCTACCCACTGACTATGTAGATTCCCCTGCAAACTTCAGGTCAACCTCAACAATACCCAGGGTAGCTGATAATATAGAAAAGCTACTTAAATGGTTGCTACTTAGTATTCCTCAGTGATTAGACTCAAACACAGGTTTAGCATCTCGTGAGCGCAGGTGCCTCCGGGGGCCAGAGGCATTGGATCTCCCGGAGCTGGAATTACAGAAGATTGTTAGCCACTGATGTGGGTGCTGGCAACGAAGCTGAGGTCCTCTGGAAGGGCAGTAAATGCTCTTAACCACGGACCCATCTTCCCAGCTCTGCGCATTTGATCTATGTTGGTTGAATGTGAGAAACAGAGGGACTGGAAGACTGAATGTGCTGAATTTTGTTTAAACAACCATTTTTTCATCGATACATATTATACCACTTCCGCCTGTGTGCTGTTGCATCAAACACACACAGGAGAGGCATTCCTGCTCAAGGGTGAGGCGTCCTTAAGTAGTTATTAGCAAGGTGCGTTAAACATAGTCATGACAGATAGTTTCTCCTCACGATCTCTCATCAAATGTAGCAAGTTTTTTTTTTCCCCTCCTAGGCATCGATGTCACAACAGTGTTAGGAAACAGTATGCCAGGAGTTTAAAAAAGCCATTTTGAAGGTAATTTGCTTCTTAGGATTTCAGTTCTCTAAAAGACTACAGCTACAACAGGCTCTAAGAGTGCACATAGCCCATTTTATTTCCGACATTCAACACAGCTCTTCAGAGCAGTGGTGACATCAGTTCTGCCTGCTGCACTTGAGAGCACCGACTGATTGTCCCTTCCTTCTAAAATGTCAATACACATGCAAAACGGGGGGCCAGAAAATAGAATAGCAACCATCAGATGAGTTAAAACAAGAAGACTCTCCGAAGATGCATGTTTTTTGCGGGGAAGGTGTTAACAGGAAGCAGCGTACCCTGTCAACCATGTGCAGATTTACTGAGGTCAACTGAGGCAGAGAGGAGTTTTCCAGGTGGAAGTGGAAAGGATCAGCTGCAGCATTGTGACCCAAAACCCAAGAGCAAGGGTGCCATCGGTGCAGAGCTGAAGGCAGCGGTTGGCAGGTGTGTGGACAGCACCAGGCTCCGTGCAAGGTTACAGTGACCTTTGTGTGAGGCTGTGGTTTTGGCCTGTCTTCTGTGGTCCTTCTTAGTCAGACAAATGTACATGAGACTGGCTTCTTCACGACTTTATAACTTCCCTCCCTCCCTTCCTCTCCTCTGCCAACCCCTTGCCCCCCAACCCCCCACTCCCCCTCAGTTGATTTCTGATAATGTTCCAGGCTCTGTCATGTCATTGGAGTTTTAAGAATTATAAACTCACGTCCAGTCCTGAATCTTATACACCTTCCTCCTTACCTGCTTCTCTTTCTTCTGACTATTTGAAGCAATCTCACCATTCCTGGACGTTACTCTTGGACTCTGTCTTTAAGCATAACTCCACAATTCTCACCCTGAAAAACACAATATAACATAAAAGAACTTGTCAGGGCTCAAATGCCTACACCTGTGTTTAAAGATTCACTTGGTGCCCCATTCAAAATAAAACCTACGCATTGCAACCATTCAAGTGTCTCTTGATTATTGACAGATTTATTGTATGGGTGGGAGCGTTTTTGCCTGTAAGAGCATAGGCACACCAGTGCATGCCCCGTGTCCTCAAAGCTCAGAGGAGAGCGTTGGATTCCCCGGAACTGGAGTTGCAGATGGTTGTGAGCCGTGACGTGGGTGATAGGAACCGAGTCTGTGTCTTCCGGAAGAGCAGCCAGTGCCCTGAACTGCTGAATCGCTGGTTCCTTATCACTCTTGTTTTCTCTTGGTGTTTGGTTGCTGACACAGAGTTGGATTGCTTTCCCCAGAGAACCTCGCAGGCTGAATTTTGCTGATGATGCTTTGTATTAACAGACTCCTGTACTGATGTATGCTTTGGTCATATTTATGTTCACACACACGCACACGCACACGCGCACACACACACACACACACCCCACCGAGAGATGAGGAGGAGAGAGAGAGAGAGAAGAGAGGGAGAGAGAGACGAGGGAGAGAGAGAGAGAGAGAGAGAGAGAGAGAGAGAGAGAGGGAGAGAGAGAGAGAGGGAGAGAGAGAGAGAGCGCAAAGGACAGACTCTGGTACATCAATCACTACAGCTGAACCACCCTACAACCTGTGTGTATGAGTTGCACATGACTTTTCACTCCTCTCTTGATGCACTTTTGATGATGACCTTCACACGGTTTGATGCATTGCCATCATTATGTCTAAGCCCAGGCCACCGCCCCATGTGCACTTTGGACCTGGCGGGCCCCTGCCCTTCCCCCCTCTTGGTAATCTAATTTTACTTTGCATTCCATCCAGAGCACTAGAGTCCAGGAGCCTTAAGAATCTTTTTTTTAAAAATTGCGATCTCTAATTAATGCAAAATAAACAAGGTATTCTTCCATGTTTCCAGGCTATTTGGCTAAATTAGGAGAAGGCAGAACAAAGCGAAAGCTAATTGCTCTTAAAAATACTCCAGAGAAAGCAAATGGCAAGTGATTTTTCTGACACCATGCTGGACCCATAAAACTTAGTCTTGCTGAACAATCTGTTACAAAAATACAAAACAAACAAACAAAAACCCCTAAGGTTCATAATTGTCTTAAAATTTAATTTCTTAGTTGTCTTCATTTAAAATTCAGAATGGAGAACTAAAAGTGGCTCTGACAATCAGGATAAATAAGAGAAAAAAAGAGGAGCCTTCCAGCCTGATTTACCACAAAGGTCTCAAGGCCAGACTATTGGCTGGCCGCAGCAGCATGCTGGCTCTAAGTACCAGGGTACCATCAAAACAGCGCAGGAACCTTCAGCAGAGGAGGGCTCTCTGCTATGCGTCCCAGGCCCGGGGGTCATTATTTATCTAACAACAATGTCCCTGAGCTACAGATGCCCTCTGGGTGTGGTGGAATAGGGGAGCATACCAGCAACAGCATCTTTCCTGCCCTCTGGGTGTGGTGGAATAGGGGAGCATACCGCAACAGCATCTTTCCTGCCCTCTGGTGTGTGGTGGAATAGGGGAGCATACCAGCAACAGCATCTTTCCTGCCCTCTGGGTGTGGTGGTGGAATAGGGGAGCATACCAGCAACAGCATCTTTCCTGCTCTCTGGGTGTGTGGTGGAATAGGGGAGCATACCAGCAAAGCATCTTTCCTGCCCTCTGGGTGTGGTGGAATAGGGGAGCATACCAGCAACAGCATCTTTCCTGCCCTGGGTGTGGTGGAATAGGGGAGCATACCAGCAACAGCATCTTTCCTGCCCTCTGGGTGTGGTGGAATAGGGAGCATACCAGCAACAGCATCTTTCCTGCCCTCTGGGTGTGGTGGAATAGGGGAGCATACCAGCAACAGCATCTTTCCTGCCCTCGGTGTGGTGGAATAGGGGAGCATACCAGCAACAGCATCTTTCCTGCCCTCTGGGTGTGGTGGAATAGGGGAGCATACCAGCAACAGCATCTTTCCTGCCCTCTGGGTGTGGTGGAATAGGGGAGGCATACCAGCAACAGCATCTTTCCTGCCCTCTGGGTGTGGTGGAATAGGGAGCATACCAGCAACAGCATCTTTCCTGCCCTCTGGGTGTGGTGGAATAGGGGAGCATACCAGCAACAGCATCTTTCCTGCCCTCTGGGTGTGGTGGAATAGGGGAGCATACCAGCAACAGCATCTTTCCTGCCCTCTGGGTGTGGTGGAATAGGGGAGCATACCAGCAACAGCATCTTTCCTGCCCTCTGGGTGTGGTGGAATAGGGGAGCATACCAGCAACAGCATCTTTCCTGCTCTTGTATGATGGTACAGTTAAGTTTTCCCATATGTAAATACAATGGTGAACGAGAAGAAGTGGTTGAGTCATTTCTTGTTATAGTTCAAAACGCTATCATCTCCACTGTTTTTTTTTTTTTTTTTTTATTGGTCTCATTTAAACTAAGTCCAGCAGGTTATCTTTTAACAATAAAATTGAGAAATTGAAATGAAAGAACTGGGAGACTCATTAAACTTCAAGAAGAAACAGCTTAAGCCCATGAAACTAAGCAGGGCTACAGAAAAGCATTTTGCAGCAACGAGAGAAGCACTAGCTTTCTTCATGATTAGTGTTGAACTTTAAGGAGTTCCCAAAGCTGTATTACCAGGGGCTTTCATTTACAGCGCTATGAACCATGGCACCCGGTATGCTGGCATCACTGGCAGGTGAGCAGTCTGTATCACACCCAAATGACAACTGGAAGGAACCAGCCGAGGGTTAGCTCGTATTTATGGCTGAAGATTCAAGGCTGTATCCAAACACTCCTTTTCCAGTCTCTTTCATCTACACACTTGACATGAACAGTATGTGCCCACGCGCGCGCGCACACACACACACACACTCAAACACACACACACACACACACATACACATACACACACACACACACACACACACACACACACACACACACTCGTGCTTGGTCTGTTTTGAGGTCAGCCACTAGAGGGCGATGTGAACTGTTTCATCTTCCCACCAGATGAAGAGGGTTGGCTCTTTCCTGAGGTGATTACTAGGGGGGAGCTGGGCCTCTGCCTTTCCCTCTCACCTTCATCCTCTCTGTTCTGTGCTTTTCTCAGAGCGTCCTCTTTGGTCTCCTGGATTCTAGTCTCTGTGGGAGCACTTGGTCCTATAAAATGCTGCCAAAGGGTATTTCTGTCTTTCCTGTGTGAGACCCTCCAAGGACAGACATGGTCCTTAGTTCTGGGACTCAGAAGTAGGGATGGCTCTCTTGGTTGTCAGCTTGACTACACCTAGAATTAGCTAAGCACCCACCTGTGAGAAATTTTGGTTTATTGGAGTGTTTGTGGTAGGAGGACCCAACCTGTCTTCATTTAATTAAATATATCTCACTTGGTGTTAGAAGAGCTATCTTTATTCGAGGTCATTCCTCATCATGGCAGCTGCTATGAAGGACAAGACAAAAAGACATCCTGTTCTTGGCCAGCTCACCTTCCCCTTCCCTGGCAAGCCTATTTCTTTACCGGCACTAGAACCTTCCCGGTGTACACCAAAGACCAGCTGAGACATCCTGCCTTGTGGACTGAGCAACTACTGAATTCTTGGACTTTTCATTGGGAGATAGCCATTGCTGGACTAGCTGGACTAGCTGGACCACAGCCTGTAAGCCACTCTAATATGTTCCCTTTATATATATTTATTCTATCAGTTTTGGTCCAACACAGAACCCTGACTAATACAAATGTATTCTGACACTTCTCTGCCTTGGCCACAAATCACGTGATACTGCCATCATATGGTAATGTGCACCTTCTGGACTAGCGTTCCTCTAGAAGGAGAATATTGCCTGAATTGAGATTTTTTATTTTTATTTTTTGGCGGGCAGGGGGAGTGGAAGCTTCAGTTAGCAAAACGTCTGGCATGGCGTGCTGTTCACTAAGAGATCAGGCAATACTGAGCAAGTCCATGGATTGATTCTATTGTTTTTTAATGTATATTTACTTTATGGAGGCAGGATCTCAGCTCAGACTGGCCTCAAACCCACAGTTCTCTTGACTGCTCCCAAGCGCAACCCTGTGGAGTTTTGAAAACCTGTTTTTGTTCTCCCCTTACCCCACTTCTGATTCACTCGGTGCCAGGTGGGAGAGGGGTCTTCACAGGGCACATGCCATGCTAGCCATTTAACGGAGGGTCTAGAGTGAATTGTTTTAAATGTAGCTCTACGTGCCTTATTGATTGAGTGTCATGGCCAGAGGGAAGGCAGCTGACAGTAAGAAACAGGGGGCTGTTGAAAGACTGGAAAGGTGAGGTTTGGGGGGCTGGGGGAAAGAAGAGAGGCGTTGTTCTAGGGAAGGCTTCTGATGAATGGCCAATCTTTGCATGCAGGGCGTTGCTGGCCTTGTGTGTACTGGCGCCTGTCTCTCTGTCGTCACTTTGGACACAGATTCTCTGTCTTAAACAAGACAAGATGATTGCCAGCTCTTTTCCACGTTTGCATGGTCCAAGGAGCCAGACAGTAAATCGGGGGAAACCAGGGGTTGTGTTCATGGCATACAGACTATCTTGTGTCTCCCATTTCATTTGGCTTAATTTTTCTTTGTCCTCATTGAAAATCCGCTCCCGTTCAACCTTGAGATAGTTTCACTTCAAAAGATTGCTTTGCCACATTACATTAAAAAAAAAGTTCTCATGAAAAAAAAAATTTTTTTTTGAGATAGAGTATCTCTTTGTAGCCCCAAAGAAGTCACATCTAAAATGTGGGTTATGCATCAATGCATTGTAGTCACATAGCATCTCAGGCCTGGGTAAACAAGGCTCTTTAGGATAGAGCTTGGGCAGCTGGTATAGAATATGGGTTGAAAGTTAGATGGCAGGTGACTCTGTTATCTTTATTTGCATCAGATGGCTGAGAAATCAAGGGCAGATTGAGACCTCAGGCTGGTGTGGTTGGGCTCACAAACTTTCCTGTTTTCTCATCTTGCCGGCATTAGAAAAGGTTAGAAAAGTCTTGGGTGAGAGAAGGCTCAAGACTAAAGGGGAGTGGCTACCGTTCGCCTGGACCCCAAACAATGTCCAGACGTTGTCTGTGAATTTAGATGAGAAAGCCAAGAAGGCATTACTATGTATCTAAGCCTCCCCTGAAAAACACCTCTCAGCAATATCTTCCAGTGGACCTTGCTATTTTGAAGATGCTCAGTGAGGGGACCTTTACATTTTGGATTCAAGTCATCACTATTGTATCCTATTTATTCCATTTTGAAGACATACACTTTGAAAGGGTGTTGACAACTTAGATATTTCTTAATGTGATCTTCCCTGAATTAGTTTGAAAAGCTGTTGAAATGGGAAAGGAAGTTTAGCTTAGACACAGACAGCAGCTTGGTGGGGACAATGCAGTGTTTCCAAAGCTCGTGATGAAACAAACTGAAAGAAAATATTTTGAGACACAAACCAAAAGAATCTGAGCTCTAAGGGGGATTTTTATGCTAATCTGAGGCTTCTGTATGTTGACCTGAACAACCAGGGCTCAGGATGAAAGCATGCAGCATGCCACTCAGTCAATATTGTTGTTGGGAATGAAAAGTTTGTTATGGAGAAAAGGGGGAATTTTGTGGACAAAGGAAAAACAGAACTGTAAGGCAACGTGACTGGACATCTGAAGTGATTTCAGGACAGGTTTTGAAATGCGTGTGATGAAATGCCTCTCTAGGTGTACAAGACCTCAGAGCTGCTGATGTAGGCGAATACTTTAATTCTTGCCCACGACTTTCAAAATAGAAGTAACTATCTTAATTAAAATTTTGTTGACATAAAATAGCCAATGAGTCATACAAACTTAGTAAAGCATGCCCTATAAATTAGGTGCTAAATATTTACTTTTGCAATGTTGGGACCTGTAACCTCATGCATGCTAGACAAGTTCTCCACCCCTCAGCCACACCCCCAGCCCATGGCCTGTATTGTGTTGTGTGTATGCAGATGCATGTGTGTGCATGTGGAAGCCAGAGGATAAATGTGGGTTTTCTTCTTCAGTCTTCACTCATTTTTTTTACATTAAAAACTTCATTTTTATTTTCTTGGTGGTGGTGGTGGTGGTGGTGGTGCTGATGGTGTGTGTGTGGTGTGTGGTGTGTGTGTGTGTGTGTGTGAGCATGTGTGTGTATACATACTTGCTAGAGCACATGTGTGTAGAATAGAGGATGATGTGTGGGAGTTTGTTTTCTCCTCCCAACGATGTGGGTCAGCGGATCTGACTTAGGGTGGCAGGCTCAGAAGCAAGGTGCCTTCATCTACTGAGCCGTCTCCCCTGATATACACACCCATGTTTTTGGACAAAGTTCTTTCCTGCTTGTCTGGGACTCACCAAGTAGGCTAGGGGGCCAGCCAACAAGTCCCAGGGATCTGCCTGTGCCTGCCATCCCAGCCGTGCGACTGCATGTGTGCTACTGTGCCTAGGTTTTGCAAGCACTCTGTGGATTGATTTACCACCCCAGTCCCTGGTTTGGTTTTTCAAAGACTGGTTCTTACTTTGTAGCTCAGGCAGGCAAGGAACTCACTGTATCCAAGCTGGTGTCAAACCCAGAATGGTCTTGCCTCGGGCATGAAAGGGCCAGGATTAGATTTGTGCTGTATGCACCACATTCAAGTTGAATGCTCTTGAAACATCTCCAAGTTGTTTTCTTCCATTCCTATTCTTTCTTACTAGGAAACATTTATTTTGTTACAATATTTACATGAAAAAAAAAAAAAAAACCCCAACTATCGGTGTCTCCATTTCAAATAAGTAAAATGTGTTGTAAGAAGGTTCCAACTTAAAAAAAAAAAAAAAAAAAAAAAAAAAAAGAAGGTTCCAACTGAAAAAAATGAGGACAACTTTGAAGAGCATTCCTCTCTTCTTTTAGGACCCCTTTTTGTAACATTTTCCCTCTTATGGGCCAAAGTCCAGCTGGCCCACCTCTCCTACCCTGTTCTGTGTTTTGTGATTTTTTTTTGTTTGCCTGAGAGAACTAGGAGCCAGTTGAGGGAAAACAGGGTCTGAAGGCAGAAACAAAAGGACCACATCCCTTCCTTGTCCACCAGCCGACCCCCACCCCACCCCACAATGATTTGTTTTAGCTCTTAGTGATGGCAGAATTCCTGTCCCTGGGGGTTGACAGTCGTCTGTGTCCTCTCCGAATTCCCCTGCTTATCTTTAGATAAACTCCCAACAATCTGCTGGCCAGAACTCCAACTGAAAGGATTTGCCAACACAGGCCATGCTTCAGCATCTAGAAGCTAGAAGCTGTTCTGAGGGGAGGGAGGGTGTGGGTGTGGGTGTGGGTGGGAGAGTGTTCCATAAGCTGCATGTGACATACAGGATATCACTGAGACCACAAAGAGATAGGCAGAGCTTGCCTCCTCTGAGGTGGAGAGCACGGCCTTCTAAGTCAGAAGGATGGGAAAATAGCATTAGGAAGGAGTCCAGCATGGGCACCAGTTTTTTTTTTTTTTTTTTTCCCCACAAGAGAGCTTGTAGAAGGGTTGTAGAAAAGAAGGTTAGGATTAGAGGAAAGCTAACTTTCACAGCTAAAAGCAGCCCCAAGGGAGGACTGGGAAGCCGGTCAAAAATAACTTCATTTGTCCTTTAGTTAACTGAAAGGATAATTAGTGTATAGTTTTCTGTAATTATATAAGTAATGTGCGCAGGGCTGGTTTGATGGTCCAGCCAGTAAAATGCTTGTTTTGCAAGCATAAAGATCTGAACTCTCAGAGCCCCTGTCAAGACAGTGGTGTGTGCTCATGTGCTTGGGATCCCAGGGTTGGGAGGTAGAGAGAGATGGGCGTGGTGGTGGTGGCTCTCTGGCCAGCTGGCCTCACCTACTAAAGGAACTCCATGCCAGCAGGAAACCCTGTCTCAAAAAGCACATTGGAGACCAGAAAGATGGTTCAGCAGGTAAAGAGTATCTATGGCTTCTGCAGAGGACCCAAATTAGGTTCTCAGCACCCACATCAAGCAGCTCATGACCACTACTAACTCCAGTGCTAGAGGGATCTGATGTCTCTGGCTTCTGTAGGCTCTAGCACACACCCCTCCCACATATGCATAGTTAAGAACAATAAAAACAACGTACCGTGGATAACAGCTGAGGTTGTCCCCTCGCCTCCCCACACATGCACACATTCACCTGCACATGTGTGTCTCTGAATGCGTTAAACATGTGGGGTGTGCCACCCTTGGGCTGGCAATCCTGGGTGCTGTAAGAAAGCAGGCTGTGACAACAAGTCACAAGGAGCAAGCCAGTAAACAGAACCCTTCCATGGCCTCTGCTTCAGTCCCCACCTCCAGGTTCCTGACTGGAGTTCCCGCCCTGACTTCCTTCAGTCGTGGGATCTGAGGTGGAAGGAGAAGCTGAAACAAACCCTCTCCTCCCCACGTCGCTTTTGGTCATGGAGTTTCATCGTGACAATAGAAACTTAGAACACCTAAGGATCTGAGTTTGGTTCCTGAAACCCATCTGGTGGAATTCCCACAGGTCATCCTCTGACTTCTTTATGCACATTATGGTGTCCACACTATGTGGGAACCTTCTGATCTCTGTGGAGTTGCTGCCGAGCCTCCAGCACGGAGCACAGGGCAGGATAGGGCGTGAATCCCAGGACTCATTCTCATTAGCTTGGGGACACAGGCAAGCTATTTAATCCCTTTGGACATTGGATTCTTTACCTGGAAGATGCTGTTAATGAAGAAAATGTCGCCACAGGGCCCTTGTTAGAGTCTACTGATGTATCTATCTATCAGGCCCTTGGACCACTGCCTGATACATAACGTCTGTCTGTGTTGGACGTCATTAAGATATTGCCTTCTGTGGAGACCTTGAGCTGTGTCCACATTGTTCAAATCCCTAAACTCACTCCTAGAAAGATGGCTTAAGCCTCTTCTACAACAGAGCCATTTTTCTGTTGGGATGGCCTTGTCTTCAGGGCCTGCCTTGAGCCTAGTATCTTTCCTTAATGAACATAAACACAAAGGGTTGTTTGTTTTCATCTCCAGGGAAATAGTGCATCCTTAGGGCAAGAGCCATGATCTGATCCTTACCAGGCATTTCTTCTATGGGATGAAAGTGACTTTCTGGTCTCTTTCCACTGACTGCTGAGGCAAAATAGAAGTGCAACCATCCTTGGGAAATCTAGACAGGTTGAGCCCTCATGTCTTCACATCCTCCCATGGAGAACAGTATTCAGTGGTAAGTAGGAAAGAGCAGTGAAAATGGAGATCATTGTGACTGCTTGAAAATACCAATTTGTTCGTGTTGCTTGCCTGCATCATGCACTTATTTGTTTTTCTGAGCCAGAGTCTTCTCCTGTAGCCTATGTTAGACTGGGACTAGCTATGTAGCTTAGGATAGCCTCAAAACACATGATCCTCCTGTCTCAGCTTCCCATGTGCTGGAACTACAGGCATGTGGCACTATCACTGCCTGTATATAATAGTATGTTGAAATTACAAGCAGCCCTATGTCCACTGAATGAAGCCCAAACTCTGACCAGGGAACTTTCTCGCTCTGTTTCTGCTTCCCCTCTCAGCATCATCATTTTACACCCCACTAACTCATCTGTTCCCAGCCTCCCCAAACTTCTTTCAGTCCTGTCACCTCTCAAGCTCCTGCCAGCATCAGTTTTACTGTTTCCACAGATTGGAGCATGTCCACGTTCACCCATCTGACTCTATGTAGTCTCCTAATCTGACTGGGCCAAAGGAGGAGGTTCACGGCTCTCCCAAGGCTGCAATGCTTTCCTTAGGCTGTGCCATAGCAAACTGGCCGTGTGGCATCATTCACCGGAGAGAGCTCCCCAGAGTTACTCAGGGAGGTGTGGCCACTTCATGGGGAGCACCTCATCTTGCTGTATCTTCAACAGCAACTGATGTCTTAATTGATGCAGGTCATTGGGGAAAGGCATGCTCCTTCCTCTTGGTTCATGTGTGTTTTGGCTAAAGGGCTGAAAACTCTACTGAGTATGTACAAAAGCGAAGAGCAAACAGCCGAGAAAAGCTCTTGAATGGCTTCAGTGAAGACTTTGCCCAGATGTAGGCAGAGTGTGAGGAGGTGGGATGGAGAAGTAGGGAGGGCGGAGCGAAGTGGGCCCTTGTCAGCTAAATGAAAGGGCTCTGACGCCTTTGGAGGATGCTGAGGCAGCGGCAAGGGAGAGACCTGAGCAAGGGAAATTGGCTTTCCTTTAAAGAAAGTTAAAAGTAACTGTGACCAAGCGATGACATGCCTCTCTGCAGCTCTGTCCTTTGTCAGTTGTGTGACTGTGCAAGTTAGTTAAGCTTTCCCAATAGACAAGACGCTCGTGTGGCTAACAGGAATCAGGGCAGAACTGATTTATAGGGGTCTGTGAGAATTAAAGAAGACAATGTACAGGCAGTGCTAGCATTGGGGCAGAGTCACAATGTGAAGAACCCTGAGATGGGGCTTGTTAGACACAGTGGAATTAACAGTAACACAAACAGTAGTAGTAATCATAGCAGTGACACAACAGTATGTGTGTGTGCGTGTGCGCATGTGTGTGTTGGTCCTAGGCTGCCTACCACTTTTTGGTTGAGAAAGGGTCTCACATTGACCTGAAATTGCCAAATAATCAGGGCTAGTTATTCCAGTTTTCCCATCAAGTCTCCAGGGATCTATCTGTTTCTGCCTCTCAAAGAACACACGTGCATTTTTTAAAATGTGGGTTCAGGTGTCTCGAACTCAGGACCTCATGCTTGCAAGGATTAGCACTTCACTGACTGAGCCATCACCTAGCCACACAGAACCTTTAAAACCATAGCAACATGAAGGGAGCTGCCTCAGGATCGCTATTCTGGGACTTAAGGGAGAGGCTTGCACTCGGCACCTGCTGTTTGTTACCCACGGACAAAGTCTCCTTCTCTCCCTCTCCACTTCCTGTGTGCAGGACTGACACTCATTCAGCATAAAGAGGCCTCCCTGGGCTGCAGAGCCCACAGGATTGGGGTGGGGGTGGGGCAGAAAAAGGACACAGGGTTCCTGGGAGGAAATGAAGAGACAAATCCTAGAGCAGAAACAATATTCCTCTTACAGGTGGTGACCAGGCCAGCACATGATATGTACATGTCTGTAAGCGTGGACACACTCCCACACACCCGTGCAAAATTGAGGGAGGAAAAGCATTTGCAGTACAGGGAAGATGTTAGTTGCTCTTCCCACCTTCTGCATAGACTGTGCAGTAAAATAGACTCCCAACTTGGGCTAAAGGAACCTCTTGTACTTGATTCTGTGCTCTGTTTGACCATAAGCATCTGGGCTCACGTACAGTTTCCCCCATCACTCTCCTGGAAGCTCTGTAGGTGTGGCCCTAGGCATGTTATTTCTGCTGCTGCTGTCACAGGACTGATGCAAAGACAGCATCTCTCCACTGAAGTGGTGAGAACTCTGAGTTTCCTTGAATGATCAAAGTGCAGGCAAAAGGTATTAAACATGGAGGGGGAAAGGTGGTCAGCCTGGGCTTATTTCTCTCCAGAATTATGTTTCTATATCTGAAGTCTAACTTACCTAAAGAACAGTAAGGAAAGAGGTCACTCCTATGAACTGGGCTGCCCACCCCTCCAAGGCTTTCCTCCCATTCTAGCAAACTTCCTCCACCCACACTTCCACCTCTTATAAACGTATGGCTCTTACCTCCTCTACTTAGATTTGTATCCCTTTGAAGAGAGGTTGTCATGGACAAAAATGATTAAGAGTTTCACCCACACCCCTACCCCCACCCACCTTCCTGCCGTGGGGAGATTAGATCACTGTGCCAGTCTTCTTGCCTCCTCTCAGATAGCAGACTCTTTGCTGGACTCCCTTAGAAACCTGCTGCACACAGGAAACCAGTGGACCCCCCCTAGGCAGCAGAGTAAGCAGTGTGCTCAGGGCTCAGCGTGCAGAACCATTCACTCTCCCTTCTTTCCAAAACCAGGGCCAAGGATTTCCAAGCTCTGGAGATGAAATGTGGATGGAACATTAAATAGAAAACAGTGCATGGTGTAGCCATGGCACATTGACTAGCAGGAGGGGTAAACAGAAGTGTGGCCTTCTCATGAGGACTTTCCCAGGTACCCAGAGCTGCATTCCAAATAGTTTAATGTCGTCAAGGTTATAAGAGATAAAGGGGTTCTAATGAAAGGCCAGAATGTATTCCCCTTTTTCTTTTAGTTAGATTGAGTTGCTGTAAGTTAGCATGGCATTCTGTTCCTGTTACCCTGTTTCTACACAGGTTTAAACAGCCTGACATTTGAACCAGTGACTGAAGGGGAAGGGAATCATCACTAAGGATTGGTCAATCTCCAACCAACTCAAACTAGACAAATACCCCCGGCTATGGCTGACATTGCTGCTTGTCCCCTGACGTCTCTTCTCCTCTTTTCCATACTAGTGAGATTGTTGTCAGAGCATATTTCATCTTTATAGGTAGTGACCAACGCAGGCTACTGGTTTTCAGATGGAAGTGATTTCCTGGTCTATTCTCTTGATGTTTTTCTTAGATGACAAGGACATACTGTTGTCTTGGCCTAAGAAATACGTTTTGTTGATCAATGTAAGGATCAAGGTTGGATGGGAAGACAGACATGCAAGCTGCATGCCTGCTACATCGAGAAGGAGTGAGACAAAAACACCCGCAACAAATGTAAAAAGCCAGGTACAAGATGTCTATAGTATTCATAACCCTAAAATGAAATGAGAGTTTATATGATGTTTATTTAAAGCCTAATGCCTTTTCCTTTGCTCAGGGCAACCAACTTGTCTCTAAAATGGGAAGCATTTTCTCGGGAAACAGGTAATAGCCTGGCCTATACATCAGGTGCCATAGAGCCTAGAGGAGGACATTTAGAACTATACAATCTTGTTTTGATTTCAAGATGATAATAATTGTATGTTCATAATTGATGGTTGTCTTTGAGAGGTCAAAATGAAACAGACCTGGATAAAAGAGAGACTGCTAACTTAAGTCAGTCTATGTTTACATGAATTCAAACTGCAAAACAAGCAATTTATTTATATTGCTAATCTCACTACATGAGAATAACTCTAAGCCTGGCTAAGACATGAATGTCTACGCATAGCCAAACCTTCCTGTTGGTTACAAAATCCCCATGATTTATTATTAGATGCCATTCTTCATATGGCATGAATGAAAATGTACAGATATCCTTCTTCTGCTCATACAAAGAGCAGAGAGCTATCATTAATTGTTCTGTGCATCCTGCACACCTCATGTATTGATAGTATTAGGTCTATACAATGCTTGTGAGAAATTGTACGTTTTCAGAGCAAAAGAACCAGACATTGATGCTGGATCAGACCTGACAGGATTCATTCCTCCAGCATGCTGAGACATTGACATCCCTCATCCTTCATGTTCCAGCTCCAAGTGCTTTGGTTGCTGCTCCTCATCAGAAAAGGACAGCTTCAAAGAAGGCTCCTGATCCAACTGGTCCAGCATCTGGACGCGCTACACAGGATTTAATATTAAGCCTGGAATTTCTCAACATTAGGAGACTGGACCACAAATACTAACCTTTTTTTTTTTTTCTAATTTCATTTGAGCCCATACATAGGTGTTATTTGCCTCAAATCAGCCTGAAGAAATTTTAAGAGAAAGTCACTCTGTTTCCCTTAAGGGTAGGTTTTTGGTTGCTTTCTTGGGCTATAGATGTATATTGTCATTGAGAGGCATGGGAGATTGGGGCTGAAAAGAAAGAAGAAAAAGGGAAATATAGAATATATAGGGATTGTAGGACAAAAATAGATTATTGAATCTACTCCTCAACTTAAGGCCTTAATTGTTACTCACTAATAAGGTTAATTTTAATTCATTGATATAGAATTTTGTATAGTGATGCAAAATATGTTTTAATCTTGATACATTGAAATAGAATTCAAATTTAATATTAATCTTCACACATTATATTTCTACTCTAATGTGAGATATTAATACTCAACTAATACATGGTTTACTTCCAGTACTGTGACAGTGCTATTGCAGGCTGTTTAGGATAATTGAGTAATACAAGTCAATTGTTAGTTCATCAACTCATGATTATGTTAAGTATAGGAATAGACATGCTAGGTTTAACAGATATGACACTCTAATTAGATAAGGTCTTAAAATAAAAACCTCAGAGACCTACAGAATATGGCATTTAAAATGTTTTATTGTTTTAAGGATTCTTTGACAATGAAACAGGTTAACTCCTGGCAGCACTCAGCCTCCCAAAGAGAAGATGAAGCATTGAGGAACTCCTTGTGGAGATGGCTTCAAATGTCGCAAAACAGCCAAGGGACAAAAGTGTCCTTGTTTCTCCCACAGACAAAATTCTGCCTACAAATGGGCAAGCTTGGATGCACCTGGAGTCAGTGGAGTCAACAGCCAGACTCTGCCAGGACAGGGTAAGCAAGTCCTTATGGTACCTGCCCCACAGATATGTCTATCAGATATATTGGGCCAGAAGGCTGAAGATGATGCTCCAATGTTATAGGGTTTTGGGTGACCTGACAGGCAGTGAACTGTCTATGTCATTTTTTTTTCATTTTGGAAGCTGATAACCTGCACTTTGTGTTTACTCAGTAGTTAACTTTATTCCTTCTGAAGTCTCTGATGGAGTTGAGGACCAGATAGATTTAAAATTAAACTTAGTTGTTTAGCAGTTTGGAAGATACTTTAGGTCTAATAGATAGTTTTAGGTTGGTAGGCTTGGAGCTTTGATAGATATTGGTTTAGTTCAAAGCTTTAGACTTACCAATATAGAATAGATAATATTTCTTCAAGATTGCCAAATCTTTTGATTAGACTTTATGTATGTAAGTCTTCCCTATTGCTTTGTATACTTTTTCATAATTGTTTTAAACTGTATATATATTAAAAATAGCCTTTTTGTTTAGACAGAAAAGGGGAATTATTGGGGGTTGGTCTGATGTATTTGGATGCTAATTAATAAAAAGGCCATCACACCCGGGCAGGGCAATGAGATAGGCATGGCTAAGGTTCCGAGGTTTGGAGAACCGAGAGGATCCTGGGGAAGAAGAGACAGGAGGAGAGAGAGGAAAGGAAGGCCGCCATGGGTTAAATGTAAAGAATCACATGGCCATCATGGATAGAGGATTTGGCCCAGATGAAGAACATTAGCAAGTATTTGGGATTATGGATGGAGGTAGCTTGATAGAAATTATTAGAAGCAGATGGAATGGGGTTAGGGCAGGTACCCCATATGTGCCCCGGTATGGGAAGTAGTTTAGAGGTTTGATATCTGCTCTGCCCCAGTTTACTAAGGCTATTTTAAAACATAACAAGAGTCTGTGTCTTGATTGATTGCTAGTGGATTAGAAAATACGAACATAATAATAATAGGTCTAGGCCCGAGAATTAATTATTAGACCATACTGTTAAATTAAAAACAATACCAGGTCTTCTGAAAGAACAGCCAGTACTCTTAACCCCCTGCATCTTATCAGGCCACCATGGCCTAAAGCTGAGCATCAACAACAATAGAATTAACAAAAAGCCTACAAACAAATGGAAAATGAACAATGTTCTACTCAATGATATCGGGGTCCGTTTAAAAAAGTTTCTTTTGCCATGTAAACTTTATTTGTAGGACTGTGTTAAATTTATCAGGTATAGTAGATTTTTCTGCTGTTTCATTATTCTACATGATTGTGCACATTAGTGAATTTCATTACATTTTCAAACACACATAATGTATTCACCCCCTAATGTTTTCATGTCCCCTCTCTCTCTTTTCCCCTTTTGAATCCCTAATTTCCCCTTTACATTCATGTCTTTTTTCCTCCCCCCATCGAATTCCACTTATGAGAGAAAACCAGCACTTGCCATTGTGAAAGGGCAACATGTACGCCGTGATGGCCAGTTCCATCCATTTTCCTGCAAATGGCACAACTTTGTGATGTTTTCTGGCTGAATAAAACCCCAGTTGGCAAATTCCAAGATGGCGACGAACAGTGAGGACCTTGTCTAGAAGCCAGAATAATTGAGTCTAGGAATTGGACTGATTTCATAGTCAGGAACTCCAAGCTCTCCTCTCACTACAGTGGGACAACTCCATGCTTTGGAAGGAACAACCTTCAGAAAATCTGAGCTCCCCCAGACCCCATGAAGAACAGAGTAGTGGTGGCAACTGCTGTGGCCACCTAGGAACAGTGGTGAGCTGAGGGCAGCAGTGATTGGCGAGAAAGCAGTAGAGATCGACGGGGATGCCCTGGGTTCAGAACAGAACAGCAGTGAGTGGTGGAGAGACCCGCAGGGCAACTCAGCTGCAGGCTGCAAGCAGCAGGAGGAAAATGGACAGCAAGCAGTGGCTACCAATGGATGGCTCAGCACAGCAAAGCAGGTGAGAGAAGGAATGGGCCACTTTCCAAAACACAGACTTGGCAGCTCCTCAGTCTAAACAAATAATGAAGATGAAAAGAAACCCCACTCCCACCTCTCCAACCTGGCTGGTCGTCCCACGGGGTTGAGAATCACAAGCTCTGAGCACAGTGCACTCTTTACCATCTGACAAATGACTAATATCTAAAATATATTAAAAACTCAAGAAATTAAACACCACCAACCAAATAATCCCATTAAAAATGGGGCACAAAACTAAACAGATATTTCTCTCATAGAAATATCAAATGGCTGAGAGAAACACTTAAGAAATGCTCAACATCCCTGGCCATCAGGGGAAATGCAAATCAAAATGACCTCGAGATTCCATTTACACCTATCTGAGTGGCAAGATCAATAACTCAAGTAACAACACATGTTAGCGAGGATGTGGAGAAAGGGGAACACTCCTCCACTGCTGGTGGAGTGCAAACTTGTCAACCACTCTGGAAAGCAATATGGCGCTTTCTCAGAAAAAATGGGAATAGTTCTACCTCAAGACTCAGCGATACTACTTCTGGGCATATGTCTGGAAAATGCTCCATGATACAACAAGGACATTTGCTCAACTATGTTCATAGCAGCCTTATTCGTGGTAGCCAGAACCTGGAAGCAACCTAGATGTCTGTCTCAACTGAAGACTGGATAAAGAAACTGTGGTATATCTACACAATGGAATACTACTCAGCTACTAAAACAAGGAAATCTTGAATTTTGCAGGCAAATGGATGGAACTAGACATGATCATATTAAGTAGATAACCCAGGCCCAAAAAGACACGCATGGTATATACTCACTTATATGTGGATTTTAGGCCAACATAGATTCCTTGAGAGACTCCACCCTGCAGGGAATGGGGACAGATATAGCGACTCGAAGCTGGACACTGGACAGAGTGCTGAGAGTGTGGGTGGCCCTGCCAGGCCACAGAGGAAGAGGCCATATGTAGTACAGGGAGAACACTAGGTAAGCTAAGGTCAGGCATTAGGGGAGGAGGGCTCCCTCTTTCTGAGGACTAGGGGAGGGAGGGAGGTGATGGATGGACAGGTTGAGGGAGGGAGGGGGGTGCAATTGGGATGTAAAGAATTAAAAACTGCAGAACAAACAGGTAACTTGCATTTCTAATCCCACTACATGGGGATAGCTCTGAGACTGGCAGAGAGTATAAATGCAGAGAGAAGCTTCATGTTGGCCACAGACTCTGTGGCTTATTACTAGAAGCCATTCTTAGTATGGCATGAAGGAAGATTTACAGCCATTTTACCTTAATCGTTCTGTGCACCCTTGCACACCTCATACAATTACAATGTTAGGCTGTATAATGCTTGTGAGAATTATGTTTGTGGAACAAAAGAACTGGACACTGATGCTGCATCAGACCTGACATGATCCATTCCTCTCAGCAAGCTGGATGCTGACATCTGATCTTCTTTGTTCCAGCCTCAGATGCCTCTGTTGCTGTTACCCATCAGATTTAGACAGCTTTCCCGACAGCATTGTAGAAAGCTTCTGATTCTATTTGGACCAGCATTTCAATCTCCTATTAAGCCTGGAATCTCTCAGTATTAGAAACTGGACCACAAATGCAATCTCTGGCTTGCTTAACCAGTTTCCCTCATTTTTGGGGGACCCTTGTAAGGTATTATTTGCCCCAAATCAGCCTGAAGAAAACCTCAAGAGAAACAACGTCCCATTCCCTCTAAGGGGAGTCAGGTAGGTTTATGTTCGCTCTCTTGGTCTACAAAACGTATTTTCATTGGCAGGTGGTTATTAGTTAATTTATTGGTGTTTACAGAGAAAAAACTAGGCATAACTCAGGGATATCTCTCTTTCCCTTTATTTCATCTGTAAGTAAGGAGATAGGAGCTGAAAAGAAAGAAAGGGAGATATAGAAATATAGAGGGAGGATAGGCAAAAGGTAGATGGTTGAACCTACTCCTTAACCCAAGGCCTTAATTATTACTCATAATGAAGGTTATGTCTAAATCATTGGTATAGAATTTAGTATTTGATATGAAACATGGGCATGTCAAATACTTGTCAGATTCTAGCACAAGAATATATATCCTAAGTCTAACAGATAGATATGACTATCAATATATGAGGTAAAATAGTTAATTAAGGTCTTCAAACACCTCAGAGAGATACAGAATATGGCATTTAAAGATGTTTTCATTATCCTAAAGTTTCTCTGACAACAAGACAAGTTAACTTCTGACAACACCCAGACGACCTCAAAGAAGATGATGAGCATCAAAGAACCTCTTTATGGAGATGGCTTCTAATGTGGCAAATCAGCCACTGGGCAGACTGTCCTCGTTCCTGCCACAACAGAATTCTGCCTAAAAATGGGCAGCTTAGATGCAGACAGAGTTGATGGCCGAACTCTGCCAAGACAGGGTAAGTAAGTCCTCAATAGTTCCTGCCTTGGTTATAAGTCTGGCAGAGACATTGGGCCAGAATGCTGAAGATGAGGCTCCAATGTTATAGAGAGTGTTGGGTGACTGTTCAGGCAGCAAACTGTCTCAGTCATTTTATTCAAATTGGAAGCTGCTAACATGCACTGCTGGTTCATTCGAGAATTTAAGTTTTATTCCTTCTCAAGTCTCTGAGGGGTGTTGAAGATCAGATAGTTTAGTTTAGTTGGTTAGGGGATAAGATCTTTATAGATCAAGGAACAGGAGTTAAGTTAATAGAGATGAGATAGGATAGATATTGAATTTCATTGAGAAATTAGACTTAACAAGAGCGGAAAGATGTTTACTTCAAGTTTGACAAATACAAATAGCCAAATCACTATGAATATAACATTTATAGAACTGATGATTGTCACATGGTTCTCCCTGCTGTATGTAGTTTGTTTTGTGCATGTGTAATAAAATAAATGTATATGATTAAAAAAAAAACTCCAGCAGGCATTTATGCTTCATTTTTCAAATCCATTCATCTGTTGATAGGTACATCAGATGCAATAAATATAGATATGCAAGTGTCTCTGACATGAGCTACCTGAGAGCCCTTTGGGAATATTCAGGAGTGCATGCCTGGCTCAATGATTACATTTGAAGATTTTTTGAGGACCCTCCATGTAGACTTCCATCATGGATACTAATTCACAGTCTCACATATAGTGCATATGGGCCCCTCTTTCCCCTCCCTCCCCTTCCCTTCTCAGTAGCACTTTTTCATTCATGATATCCATTCTCTTTAGAGTAAGATGTAAAAATTGAGTGATAGAAAGACATGACATGCGTCTAGAGGGCTGTCAAGAGTTGAGTTAGAAAAGGTCATTTTCTAAGAGATCTTAATTATTCTCATTACAGTGTGTGGACAAAGGTGCAAGGGACAGATTTTAAGCCAAGAACGGCAGGGGACTGGGGGCTGGGGGGGGGTGAAGCTCGGTCAACAAGGCTGTGCAGCGCATGCGCAGGAGCTGGCTCAGTCTCCAGCACTTCGTCCCTGAATAATATCCCAGACCAACGGAAGGACAGCGGAAGAGAACCGTCTCTGATAAGAAAGCAGCTCTTTGCCTGCAGTCATCTACAAGCCGAAACGTACTGATAAGCATTGCAAAACTTGCCGTATAAGCAACCTCTCCTGCCAGGGTAGCGGGGAAGCCAGCTCACACCAGATGCAGATGACAGGCTTTGAAAGAGTGAAGAAGTGGCTCTAAAAGCCATTTTCTTTCTTCCTGACTCGCTGCTGGACAACAACAATGACGATGGTTACCAAAGACCTTTAAATGTCTGAAAAGTCATTGCCCTAAGACTGAGAATCAACCGTGCAATCCCTTTCCAAGCCACAAGCAGTGTCGTGTTCTGGACATTAATCATGGTTCCCTTACTGGAGGATCCCTTGGTTGACAGTGTTACTTCCTGAGGCGGCTGCTCGCTAAGGGCAGGATTTAAGCCTCATTATCCTTTTGGCTAAAGGGTGCCTCCAATTTCACAAGGCTTGCCTCTTCCCTAAGGATTGAGGAAGGAGACGACTCCCGTTCCGGGCCGTGCTTTGCTCCCCTTGAGTTCTGTGTCCTCCCGCTCCTTGGCCGTCACCATAATAGATGGGCTTCCGGATTTATTGGCTCAATTAAGACTCTGTCTACATGATAGCAACTTTCAGTTTTGGGGTTCGTCACTGAAACAATGAGGCAATTCAGTGGTGAAACCATTGGTCCTGTGAGGAAGAATTGTCAGAGCAGCCTCTGAACTGTGGGGAAATAACTCTGGGAATACACTAACTATGTCAGTGCTACAGACAGGGGAGCTGAAACATTTAAAAAATATCTCATTGACATGGCGACTTCATCATATACACCGAATCTTATTTCAGCAATGTATAATTTTCTGATCTGTCTATCTACCATTTTTTTAAGAACCAGATATCAGGCTGAGTAAGTCTGAGTTCTCCAGGTTCAGACAGAACAATCATTTTTGATGAATACCTTGGCAATCCCATTCTTTTGGTCTAGAGTTGTAGACTACGTGACCTTAGAGAACCAGAAGGCTTGAAAAGCAATTGTTCAAAAAGCAACGCAAGGACTCTGTGTGGTGGTGAACTCCTTTGATCCCAGCTCTTGGGAGGGAGAGGCAGGAGGATCTCTGTGAGTTTGAGGCCAGCGTGGTCTACATAGACAGAACCTATCTGAAAAAACAAAATCAAACAAACAAAAAAGTCAACACAAGGTATTGGGGAGATAGCTCAGTTGGAAAGTACTTGCTATGCGCTGGGAATTATCTGTGGTGCCAGTTTCAAAACCATAGCAACAGAAAGCTGAGCACTATGGTGCTTGCTTATAATCTTAGGGCTGGAAAGGGAGAAG
>NW_026131495.1:0-31769 GCF_903995435.1 Acomys russatus | reverse complement strand
ATACATGGTAGTGGCTCAGATCCCCTTTCCTTGAAAAAGCCTCCAGGGCTGGACTCAGTGGCTGAATAGAGGATGGGAAATGTCCTTTCTCTCAACCCCTCTGCTTTTACCCTTTCTTCTTCTTCTTCTTCTTCTTCTTCTTCTTCTTCTTCTTCTTCTTCTTCTTCTTCTTCTTCTTCTTCTGGTGTTTGGTCTTCCTCCTCCGTAGATACATGGCCAACTGTAGGTTAGAGAGTGACATGTCTGTGTAGGCATGTGGATGTGTAGGGTGTGTGTGTACATGTATATGCCCACACATGTGGAGGCCGGAGGTTGGCACTGTGGTCTTTCTGGGTTGCTCCCCACCTTCTTTTTGAAACAGGGTCTCTCCTTGAGCCTGGAACTTATCAATTTGGCTAGGCTGGCTTACCAAGAGATTTCCCAGAATCCTCCAGTGCTCGGTTACAGGGTACGCACATTGCTACCTTTTTGTGTGCTGGAGAGCCAGACTTAAGACATTCACGCTTCTGCAGTGGGTGGTTTACCATCTTCCAGGCCCAAGAAACTTAATTTTGAAAGCAGTTTTAAGTTCACAGAAAAATAAACACAAAGTATAGAGTCTCTGCCCCCACACATACCGGGTCCCCTACTGCCAAAGTCCTGAGCAAGAATGGCCAGTTGCTTAAATCTGCACACCCAGATTGACCCTCATTGTCACCCACAGCAAAAAGTTTGCATTAGGGCTCAATCTTGGAGTTGCTAGTCTCAAGGTATTGGCAACTGAATAGTTTGTAAAGTGTCTATTGTGGTATCGTATAGAATAGCTTAGTTTCCCTTGTCTTGGAAAACCCTCCACGCTGCTGCCTGACTCCCTCTATTTCCCACCCCTGGAAGCCACTGATCTTTGACTCTTTTCATACTTTTGCTCTTTTCAGAATATGTATAGTTGCAATCAATCACACAGCATGTAGCCCTTTCAGACATTCCTCGTCATTGTGATAGAATAAGCTGGCAAAACAACTTAAGTTAAGGGTCATTTTAGCATATCACTTTAAGGAAGCCATGGTGGCAGTGGCTCCATGGAAGGTGGGAAACCACACGCATACACACACACACACACACACACACCACACACACACACACAACACCTGCAGTTACATGTTAACAGTGGGGGAGCATAAAGCTTCAGACTGGAACCCAGTCAGGCTACAACTGTTCAGGACACAACCTAAAAATTGGCACTGATCTGGGACGAGTGTTCAAACACATGAATATGGGGACATTTTACAACTCCAATCAAGATACTCCTTCCACTTAGAAACATTGCACTCAGGGTTCCTCCATGGCCTTTCATGGCTTGATGGTTCGCATCTTGGTAAGTAGTGAATGCTATTCCATTGACTGGATGGCCACAATTTATTTATCCATCCTGCACTTAAAGGCCATCTTGGTTACTTCAAGTTTGGGCACTAATGAATGAATAAAGCTATAAAAACATTGGTGCAATGCCAGGCACTGAAGTACATGCCTTTGCACCAGCACTAGAGAGGCAGAAGCAAGCAGATCTCTGTGCATGTTCAAAGCCAGCCTGGTCTACATAGGGGGTTCCAGGACAGCCAGAGCTATGTAGAGAAAATCCCTATCTCAAAACAAAAACCTGGGGGTGCATATTTTTGTGTGAATATCAACTTCTGATTGCCTTGGAGTAAATACAAGAAGTATGACTGCTGAATTGTTCAGCAAGAGCACGTTTAGTGTCATGGAAACCACCACTGTATCTTTTAAAGACACAGCAGCAGTACCATTCACATCCTCACCAAGCCGTTAGGATGAAAAGTGAGATGAAGATCATCTGGCCATAGTTGCTATAGCAAGAACCGCATTTGGTTCTCCTGCCTCATACTTTAGCTACAGCTTGACCACATTGCCGCTCAGACGAAGCGCATGCGCTCACAAACGTTCCCACTTGCCTTGGGTTTGAGCTGGGACACCTTGCCCAGCTTCTTCTCTTGCCCCTCATTCCAGGTCACATCCTGCTGCTATGATAAACACCATGACCAAAGGGAGCCCATGGGAGAAAGGGGGCTCCCTTTAGATCACAGCTTATGGGGAAGCCAAGGCAGGAACCGAAACAGAGACCACAGAGGAACTCAGCTTACAGACTCACTATGGGCTCACGTTCAGCTCCCTTTCTTACACTTCCCAGGACCACCTGTCCAGGGGTAGCATTGCCTACAGGTCCTCCTACATTAATAATCAAGAAAATGCCAACCATACATGCCCACAGGCCAATCTGATGGAGGCAATCCTCAAGAGAGGCTCTCTCTTCCCAGCTGTGTCAAGTTGGAAGCTAACACTGGTCAGTGGATTTATAATTATTAATATCATTTGTCAAGTTGACTCACAAACACATAGCCCAACTTTGAAAAATCATAGTCTTTAAACAATTTCAACACTTTAAAAGTTCAAGTTTTCTTTAAAACAAAAACAAAGTCTCTTAACTGTGGCCTTCTTTAAGATCCGAGATAGGTTACATGCATTCTTATTCAAAGAGGGAAGAACCAGGGCACACTTAACATATTCAGGGCACACTTACAATGCCCAGGGCACACTTACAATATGCAGGGAATGCTCACAATGCCTAGGGCATGCTCACAATATGCAGGGCGCAGCACACTTACAATACCCAGGGCACACTTACAATGCTCAAGGCACATTTACAGTACCCAGGGCACACTTATAATGCCCAGGGTATATTTACAATGCCCAGGGCACACTTACAGTACCTAGGGCACACATGCAACACATTAGATAAAAGCAAACCCCAAGTCCAGCAGTGTAAACAGCACCCACCAAGCCTCTGTGGGCATGCTCTGGAAGCTCTTGGCCTGTGCCCTGACCCACACTGACCTGTGTCCAGGTGTTCAAGCGTCACTGTATCCAGGGGCCCCGTGAAGGCCCTGTCCCCTTCAGAGCAGCCCTCAGCAGCCCTGGACTCTGAGGAGTCATTAGGACCAGGTCAGTCAGGGACCGCAGGAGAAAAGAACAACTCTTCTGGCTTTCCTTCCTCCCTCCTTCCTGACACTCTCCCTCCTCCATCTTTTCTCTTTTCTTCCTCACTCTCTCTGTCCTCCTTTCTTCCTTCCTGTCTTCCCTCCTTCCATCTTCCCTTTTTCTTTTTTTTTTTTTTTTTCCTTGATGTGAAATTCAGCTAAACCATTTCCGGTGAACAATTCGGCAGCATTTGGCCGACTCATAATGTTGTGCGAACATCACCTGTGTCTAGCTGCAAATGCTTTCATCATCCCTAGAGAAAACCCTACAGTCATTACAGACTTCCTTACCCTACCCTCTTCCCCAGCCCTGGCAACTGCCAGTTTATCTTCTGTCTCTTTGAGTGTACCTATTGGTAATAGATTAAATGGAATCTTATGTGCCCTTTTATATCTGGATCCAAGTATTTTCCTTGGGTCCCCTGGGGGAGGACAATGATTAGGAGCCTGTCACCTTTGCGCTCCTGCTTGTCCCCTGTCTAGCCTCCTGCCTGTCCCCTGTCCACCCTCCTGCCTGTCCCCTGTCCACCTCCTGCCTGTCCCCTGTCCACCCTCCTGCCTGTCCCCTGTCCACCTCCTGCCTGTCCCTCCACCTCTGCCTGTTCCCCTGTCCCACCCTCCTGCCTGTCCCCCTGTCCACCCTCCTGCCTGTCCCCTGTCCACCCTCCTGCCTGTCCCCTGTCCACCCTCCTGCCTGTCCCCTGTCCACCCTCCTGCCTGTCCCCTGTCCACCCTCCTGCCTGTCCCCTGTCCACCCTCCTGCCTGTCCCCTGTCCACCCTCCTATGTCTCCTTGTCTCCTGCCCACCGTGAAGTGGCCTGGACCATGTCACTGTGCTATTCTCCACTTCTTCTAATCTCTAGAACAACACTTTAAAAGTTCATAGATTTGATCAAAAAAATTGTCCATGACAGATGGGGCTAGTGACACAAGTTTTAATCACAGCTACTGTGTAGGCTGAGGTAGGAGGAGCCCAAATTCAAGGCTAGCCTGGGCTACATATTTAAGTTCAAGGCCAAAGTAGGCATTTTAGTGAGACCTTGTCTCAGGATAAAAAGTAAAAAGAGCCTGGGGTTATATAACTTAGGGGTGAAGCTGTAGCCTAACAGATGTGAGGTTCTAGGTTCAGACCCCATATGGGGACCAGGGAGCTCTCTGGCTAGTGGGGGCAAGAACCAGTCAATGACCATAAAGCTGTATTAAAGCAACTTGGGAGCCAGGGAACCCCAGAGGAAAGGCAGCTGTCTTACTGGGGACACACATAGTCAGGGAAAGATCAGGGCTGTTTTAGCTTCCTGTCGCTCCAGCACTGATGTCTCAGCACAGCTTCTGACACTTAGAATGGGGAAGAATGAACAGGCCAGCCATTCAAACAGCTCATCTTCCAGCTAAAGGCTGGAGGCTGAAGCGTGGCCTATGCTGGGAAGAGACTGGCAAGCAAAAGGTTCACCCTCTTCCTAGCCTGAGACATGGTTTAGGCTAGATAAAGATGGGAGGTGGTGGGGATGAGGGAGGGGGGAGGTGGGACCTTGGAAGTTACACAATGGACTTCAACTAGAGTTGAAAAAGGAGCCACAGAAGGCTTCAAGAAGGCCTGCACCCTAGAAATGCACCTTCTCATGCAGACTGGACATTACAACGGCTTCTGAGGGGCCAGGCAGACAGAGCTGACTTTGTTCCTGCCCTCCTATGGCTGATGTTCCCACAGTGGACACAGGTTCTTAGTACGCCCCAAGAATGATTAAGTCATCCCAGTGGAAGTGGCATATACACCATTAATATCGACAGTCAGGAAGCCGAGGCAGGTGGAACTTCAAAGCCAGTCTGCTCTAAAGAGGGAGTTCCAGGGCAGCCAGGGCTACACAGAGAAACCCTGCCTCAAAAAACAAACAGCAAACAAGGAAGAAGAAGGAGGAGGAGAAGGAGGAGGAGAGAAAGGAAGGTAGGTAGGAAGAAAGAAAGAAAGAGAAAGAGAGAGAAAGAGAGAGAGAGAAGAGAAAGAAAGAAAGAAAGAAAGAAAGAAAGAAAAGGTCCAGAGAAGCCAGTGGATGCCAGGGCCTAGGAAATCCTTCCAAGGAGTGAACCCTGGGCTGTGAAGGGTTATTGGTGAACTGAAAGAGAATAAATGCCTGTGGGGATCTCAGCCCCATTTGGTACATCTACAGTGATGTCCCTATACCTAAGACTCAGGGACTATTGAGGAATAAGAGGTGGAAAGATTGTCAGAGCCAGAGGACCATGACATCGGCTGCTAAATAGTGTCCCCTACTATGACAGAGATACTGCAGCATGAACGCCCAGCAATACAGTTGCCTAAACACCACCACCACCAGTAGGCACACCAATGAGGGTGGAGGGGAGTTCCTGAGGCCCCCATGCCTAGGCAGAAAGTTACAGATAATCAATGGCCACAGAGAGGGAGAATCCATTTTCTCTAGGGAGGAGGCCCCTGAGGGATTGCACAAGCCCAAGTGGCCAGCCCTACACACATATACATATGAGCAGACTACATGGGTTCTCAGAACCCAGAGCCAAGCATGGTGACACATGGTGGCAGAAACAGGGACTCCCTGGAGTAATCTAGTTAGCCAGACTAGCTGGCCTCAGTGAGAGGACCTACCTCAGTATATAAAGTGAGACTCAATTCAGAACGACACTTGATATCAATTCCAAGTCACCATATGTATATGTAAACATACACCACACACACATCCTCACTTAAATTTTTTTAAAGGAAAGCTTTGTATGATGGCACATGCCTTTTAATCCCAGTAATCTGGATGCTGAGGCAGGAGGATCTCAAAAGGATCATGAGTTGACACTATCCTGAGCTACATAGCATGACTTTGTCCTAAAAAATAGTGATGATGATGATGATGAAGAAGATAAAGAGAGAAAAGAGGTTCCCAGGCCACACTCCAGCATTTAAGGAAGTGCTAAACAAAACTGTTGAAGGGACTGAGAACATCCAGTGTGGCCACTGTGGAAAGTGTGAGGCCAGGAGTTGCATCAGCTGAGCCTGGTGAGACCCGCAGTGGGGCAGGACCGACAGACAGACAGATGGATGGATGGATTGACCCTCTTACACATTCTGGACTTACCCTCGGCAAAACAGGAAGTCCTTTGTTAATGTAAACAGGATCCTGTTTTGAAAAATGGAATTAACTGCATTTCTCCTTTGGATTCATGTAACCTTCTGCCTGGTCAGTTCAAGCATCCACTTATCTGAGGAACAGAAGGATTAACAAAGGGGGGAAAAGCCAAGAAACATTAAAAAGCAACAACAACAAAACTTATCTTGTGACATCCAACATGATATCTTGCATCCAGACAACTGTCTTAAAAGAGGGAGACTGTTGTGAGGCCACAAGCTACTCTAGTAGCGTGCTCAATAAGCCATCTTTTTTTCTATTAAAATATATATATATATATATTGGCTCTGTTTAGGACAGGGTGATGATGCCAGATCCCATCTGAAGTGCAGGTCCCTCTAGCACTCAGAATCAGAGTAAAGCTTTTGTGCCTGCACATGGGGCTAACCTAACCCCTCATATTTATAATTTTAATTTATATTGACCACCTGGAGCAGATGCCTCTTGTATTGTTATGTACATAGTCTGTATCAGAGAGTTGTAAATAAGTTCTTCGTGTATAATAAAAGAAGCTGGTTTTTGATCCTCAAAAAACAAAAAATGTTGGCTTACTGGGTGGCAGTGGTGCACACCTTTAATCCCAGCACTCGGGAGGCAGAGGCAGGCGGATCGCTGTGAGTTCAAGGCCAGCCTGGTGGACAAAGCAAGTCCAGGATAGTCAAGGCTACACAGAGAGACCCTGTCACACACACAATAATAATAATAATAATAATAATAATAATAATAATAATAATAATAATATACATACATACATACATACATACATACATACATACATACTATATGTTGGCTCAGTGGATAAAAGTACTTTCCTGAGTCTGACTCCTGAAGCCCAGGGTGGAAGAGACCTGAACCTCAAAAGTTGTCCTCTAATCTCAGCATGCACACTGGAGCACACACACACCTCACACACATACATCATACACACAAGCTTGCACACATATACTGGTAAATAAAGTTTCAATTTCATTAAAAAGAAATAAAGAACAATTTTTAAAGTAACAATTTTAAAACAGTATAATGACTGTCTCTAACACCCCCAACTCTAAGATAACAAAAGACAGGCTTGATTATGATTTTTTTTTGTTGTTGTTGTTCTTTGTTTTTAGAGATAGGGTTTCTCTGTGTATCCCTGGCTGTCCTGGACTCATTTTGTAGACCAGGCTGGCCTTGAACTCACAGCAATTCACCTGCCTCTGCCTCCCCAGTGCTGGGATTAAAGGCGTGCGCCACCACACCCCAGCTTGATTATGACATTTTAGTAAAAGAACAGAGGGGCTACCTGGGCCTAGTGAGGTCATTGGCTCTCAGAGGGGAAGCTACCATTTACTAAACCATAATAATTCCTAACTGGTCCTAAATATTTATCCTAACACTCACAGATAAGTGTCGCTCTCACCTCCTCTCATCAAAGATTTTATAGAAAATCATGACCAATCCAAATGCAGAGAACAAGAGACTGTGGGGTCCGGGCTCCAGCTGATGGACCTGGGACTCACCTCCTGCACCTGAGGCTCAAAAGAGGCCCAAAGAATCGGAGGACCAGGAAAGTTTCTGTGAGACCATGTCTCCTAGAAATGACAGAGACGCTATACCCAGGACACCTCAACAGCATGGTTGTCTAAACAAGAGTGGAAGTACACCACCAATGGACATGCTGACAAGGAAGGGGGAATCTCCAGGGCCCACCCACGGACAAGGACTGCAGGCAACTGAGGGGTGCTGAGGGGAAAAATAGTGTTGTTCTCCAGAGGTGAGCCCCCTAATTGGTTATCCAATACCAAGTGACCAGCCCTTATCCACACACATACAAGAAACACTAAACAGGCGGAGCATATTAGGTGTTGTGTGTGTGTGTGTGTGTGTGTGTGTGTGTGTGTGTGTGTGTGTGTAACAATGACAATTAGAGAAAGAGAGGCCATGATTTCCAGAGGGGATGAGCATGGGTCCACTGGAAGAATTGGAGGGAGCAAAGGGAAGGGGGAAATTATGTACTTAATTTTTAACTTAATTTTTTTAAATTTACCTTTAAAAAAAGGGGGGGGGAGGGAGCAAAGGACAAACAAGTCCCAAGGGAACATAGCTAGGGATATCAAGAGCAAAATGTCTTAAAGTGCATGCATATGTGTGTGCACGTGCACACACACTCTCCAACATGCCACAAATAATGCATATGGAGGCCAGAGAACAGCTCTCTTACCCACTTGCAGGAGCAGGGATCAGACTCAGGTCATCAGCCTCTATTGACTGAGCCATTTTACCAGCCTTGTAATATCTTTTTAAACACATGTGTTTCTTTCAAATTTTTTTTCACTTGTAAAAAGTATACCATACTGTCAGTTTTTGCATCAATAAAACTATGGATTTATAATTCCCTTTTGAGAAAAACAGAAGAAGAACAAAGGAAAGCCCATCTCCTTTGGACAAAAGGATGCTGGGAGGGGGCCAGAGCCGAAGCAGAGAGGAAGTCAGATGTGCATCATCACTGGCCATATTCCGGGTAAGTACCAAGCACCCAAGTCTTATTAGATGAGGAAAGGACAGTGCTTCCAGGGTCCTGGGAAGAGTCGTCCAGGGATGCCCATTCCAAAGCCTTCATATCAAAGTCATATCGGTTTCTTGGTATCATTGGACCATGAGAAAAGAGTTTTAAATTTAACCTTTCCAAGCCATACCGGGCTCCTGGTTTTTGTTTGTTTTCTGAGACAGGGTTTCTTTGTGTACCCCAAACTCAGAAATCTGCCTGCCTCTGCCTCCTGAGTGCTGGAACTGAAGGTGTGTGCCACCATGCACCATTTCTGGTATGTTTTAACACAACGTCTCTGCTAGATCTTTTGCTGTGGTTATTGCACGAGAAAGTGACTTCAGCAGATGGTGAAAAGCCTAGTGCTGCCTAGTTTAATGTCACCTTGACAGAAGCTGGAGTCATCAGAGAGGAAGGAACCCAATTAAGAAAATGCCTCCATAAAATATGGCTGTAGGCAAGCCTGTAAGGTGTTTTCTTATTTAGTGATTGATGAGGGAGGACCCAAGCAATTGTGGGTGGGGCCATCCCTGACCTGGTGGTCCTGGGTTCTATAAGAAAGCAGTCTGAGCAAGCCATGAGGAGCAAGCCAGTAAGCGGCACCCCTCCATGGCCTCTGCCTCAGCTCCTGCCTCCAGGTTCCTGCCCTGCTTGAGTTCCTGCCTGGCTTCCTTCGGTGATCAACAGTGATGTGGAAACACAAGGCAAATAAACCCCTTCCTCCCCCACTTGCTTTGGTTATAGTGTTTCATCACAGCACTAGTGACCTAAAGTAGGACAGCCTTTAAGAATTGTGTTTTGAAGGAACCATAAAACCAAGACAGCAGTGACTGTGGCCTGGCATAGGCTTAATAGTCCCTTATCCAAGAGCCTGTAGCAGCAGGTAGAGCCAGAGTACCCCAATGTCCCCAGGGAAGTCATTCACCAGTGCCAATTTCAAGGGTGGCTATGGGAGAAAGTGGGCCAGGAAGAGTCCCAGAAGGAAAAGCCCAGAGACAGAGCAAAATGAGCCAGAGTTCCCTCTAGGGAAGCACAGTGCTTTCTGACTTCAACCTCAGGCGCTAGGCTATTAAGAGAATAAAACCTTATGTGGCCACATGTCTGCTTACTTGTAGTCCATGTCAGGCACAGCTGAATCTAATCCTAGCAGAGTCCCTCCACAATAGGCCCTGAGTGGGAGGCTAACACCAGTAGTTTAGGTTTAAGACCCAGGAAACAGACCATGAGGCCCCAAAATTAGTTTGTGCTCAGCTGTGCAGTGGGGACAGGTCTGTGCAGTGGGGACTAGGCTATGCACTGGAGACTAGGCTGTGCAGTGGGGACTAAGCTGTGCAGTGGGGACTGGGCTGTGCAGTGGGGACTAGGCTGTGCAGTGGGGACTAGGCTGTGCATTGGGGACTAGGCTGTGCAGTGGGGACTAGGCTGCACAGTGGGGACTAGGCTGTGCAGTGGGGACTAGGCTGTGCAGTGGGGACTGAGCTGTGAAGTGGGGACTGGGCTGTGCAGTGGGGACTGGGCTGTGCAGTGGAGACTGGGCTGTGCAGTGGAGACTGGGCTGTGCAGTGGGGACTGAGCTGTGCAGTGGGGACTAGGCTGTGCAGTGGGGACTAGGCTATGCAGTGGGGACTGGGCTGTGCAGTGTGGACTGGGCTGTGCAGTGGGGACTGGGCTGTGCAGTGTGGACTGAGCTGTGCAGTGGGGACTGGGCTGTGCAGTGGAGACTAGGCTGCGCAGTGGGGACTAGGCTGTGCAGTGGGGACTGGGCTGTGCAGTGGGGACTGGGCTGTGCAGTGGGGACTGGGCTGTGCAGTGGGGACTGGGCTGTGCAGTGGGGACTGGGCTGTGCAGTGTGGACTGGGCTGTACAGTGGGGACTGAGCTGTGCAGTGGGGACTGGGCTGTGCAGTGGGGACTGGGCTGTGCAGTGGAGACTAGGCTGCGCAGTGGGGACTGGGCTGTGCAGTGGGGACTGGAAAAGGCTGTGTCGAACAGACAGAGATGATAGAACCCACACTGGGAAGGTAGCAATGTACTAGACAAGACATCCCTATTTAAAGCAGGCAAGGCAAGGTACACTGACACAGGGACTGAGGGCACAAGAAAAGTCAAGGCTGGAAGAGGGAAGCCAAAGAGAAGTCCACACAGGGATAGCTAAGAACAGCAAGCTGTGCCCTGGTCAAGAACACACAAGGTCAGACACGTCTACAGCATTTCATCACAAGAAAGTCCAGTGTCTGGCAGAGGAGGTGGACATCAGACTCATGTGGGTAGAGAGGAGTGGGAGGTGAAAAGTAGGCATCGAAGTGAAGATAACTCTTAAGGGTTGGACATGTTCTAGGGAAAGGCTTTGCTATCTTAAAGTTGGGGTGACACTGTCTTCTTTACTACAGGTGGGGAAAGGCCTTTGGGAAAGTAGATGTTAATAGCAGAATAAGGAAACTCACTGAAGAGGGTCCCAGCACTGACAAAGGAGGGAAGACTAGGGACCAGAAGGGTGAGAGGCCAGTAGGTTTATGAACTTCATGAGGGGAAATTGAAGAGATGCCCTGGGTTCCTGTGAAATGAGAAATGACCGCAACTGTAGAAAGTGAGGAGGCTGGGGACAGTTTGAGAAGGGAAGCGACAGCGTTGAGTGGCCCTTCTTGGGAATGAGAGGAGACCTGGCCAGGAAAGCACCAAGGGTGAGGTCCAGGGTGGCATGGAAGCGAGCTGATGGTGACACAGAGCTGTGAGGTTGCATGTTCTTCCTGGAAGGCAGCTCCTCATCTGGACTTCCGGGTTGCCTTCAAATGAACGTGTCTAAAACCAAAGGTGGGGCCGAGGCCTCCTCCCACTCCTGTTGCCTCCCAGTGGCTGCTCCTGGAGAACCCTTAGAAATATGCTGCCCCCTAACCCCATGGCTATGACTCTTCAGGCTGCTGCCGGGGCCTCCTGCCTCTTCCTTTCCTTCCCCACCTGTCCTACATCCGGGATCCCTTTGTCTTCTAAGTGTGACTACAGCTGTTTTGCCTCCTCCATCCTAGTTTGGTTCCTGTTGCTATGATAACTGCCATGACCAGAAGCAACTTGGAAAGTTGCTTACACTTGCATCACAGAAGAAAGCCAAGGCAGGAACCTGGAGGCAGGCACTGAAGCAGAGACCGCGAGGGGTGCCGCTTACCGGCTTCTTCCCCATGGCCTGCTCAGCCTGCTTTCTTTATAACCTAGGACCACCTGCCCCGGGGTGGTCCCACCCACAGTGAGATTGATCCCTCCCCCCATCAACAATTAAGAAAATGCCACAAAGACATGCCTACAGGCCAGGGTGATGGGGGGAGGAGGGGAGGGGGAGCAGGTCTTTAATCGAAGGGCCTTGTCCCAGGTGATTCTAGTTTATATCAAACTAACATAAGCCTAACCAACACACGGCCAGTTAGCTGCCACCTTTCTAAATGCCTAGAAATTAACTCTAGTTTCCACTTACTTTGGGGGTTTCAGGTTCAATAACACTGGTTCTGGGACGCAGCCCCACTCCTCCTCCGGATTTAGGAAAATCCCAGATGGTACCTGCACCCATGGCACCCTATGCCTCTAGTCTTTTTAGTGAACTGATAATTTCTTGTACTCCCACCCCATGAAGGTGTAGGTAGAGGATGGGGAACACTAGAAGCCCTTGATCTATTCTACTTCCTGGTGCAAAGGCTACGTGACACCAGCAGATAGACACTCACCACACCACAGATGCCTGCCATCCAAAGCCCTCAAGATCACAGCTTAACGTTCTATCTTCCCTCATGTCAGCAAATGCTGGTGACATTCAGTCACCCTGGCTTTTTTCCTTCATGTCTTTGTTCAACCATTCTGGCTGCTACGCACACTTGCTCTCCACTCCGTCTACCACGGATGATCCCATTTACCTTTGCCCCAGCCCTCTCCTCCAGCGTGTCTTCTCTGTATGCTCCCCCACCTGCCACAGGTCATGTTCCTTGGCCCACTGTAACTTCCTTGAGGGCAACTTCTAGTCTTCCTGTGAAAGCACAAAACGGAGACATTTTCTGTAACACGTATGCAAGTGGTGTCTCATCTGGCTGTGTCTCAAAGTGTGCATTTGTGGGTTTGGGTTTTGTTGTTTTGTTTCGGGGGTTGATTTTGTTTTGTTTGTTTTGTTTCTGTTTTTTGGCACTTTGGAGGGATACAAGAATGCTTTTGAGTGAATGGGAGAACTTTTCTCCCTCGTAACTGTCAGAACAAGAGGCATACTCTCTTGTTGAAATACTCATTTCTAAAACATGGCTCGCTTAGGTTCACACGAAGTGGTTCCTGTTCTCGTCAGGGAATGTCTGTCGTTACGTGTTTGTTCCATCTTCGTTTGGGAAACGAATGCTTGCCTTGTGCACTGGATGAAGGTAGCGATTGTGTTTGCCAGAGTGCCAGACAGGCCACTGCGTAAGGGCGAAGGAATCCTTCTGGGAGCTGGCATTTGCCAACACACTCAGCAGCATTTGTCTCCTGGACGGAATGAGACTGTGTATGTGAAGGCATACGGAGAGGTATGAGGCTAAAGGAAGGAGGTGCCATATCTATAAATAATAAACCAGTAGTTATTTTAGTTTATTTGCAACGTGCTAATGTTTTCCCTCCAATTTGGAAAATGGAATTGTTGGAATCTTCAGAAATGTTACCTAAAAATAAACCACAGAGACAGGCAGCAGGCTGGTAGCTGTCAAGGACAGGGGAAAGGGGTGACTGCTTAATGTACCAGGCTTCTTTTGTAGTAATAGGAACATTCTGGAACACAATAAGGGCAGTGGCTGCCCCATACTGTAGAGACACAAATGCCATGGAACTGCTCACTTCGAAATAATTTGGATAATTTTATGTTAAATGAGTTGAAACGTAATAAAAAGTACTTAGCACCTAATAACACGTTCCAAATAGACAAGGCTGGTCTTTTCCAGGAGTGCACAGGATCAACAGTTTCCACCGTGACACGTAGTCTGCTGTAGCCGAGGGGACAGAGGCCTTGTGTGCACAGGGTCATATCCTCCTGATGTTCACGAGACTCTCGACTCTCGCCAGCCAGCCAAGCTTTAGCTTCCTCCTCTGCCTTCCACAAGGACTTTTTAAGATGTTTAATTTAGTTGAGGGTCTTCTTGTTCTAGAGGCGAAGCCTGAAGCGTCTTTTTTTTTTTTTCCCCTCCCCTTCGAATGAGTAAAATTTTCCGGAGCCAACAACTCACAGACTATGATAAGCTTTGCAGTGGCCTCTGTCCACCAGGGCCCTTCGGGAGAGGAAAGAAAAGCATCCTGCTTACTAGGCGGAATCCCAGCGCAGTTGTTGCTCAAGCCTCCAGGCAGGTCTGATTACCAAGAAAACTGAGGAGATTGCTAGCAGCGGCCCATCACTCCTTGTGACGTGGTCCTTTGTTGTCTCACCAGGAAGGGACAGATTCAAGAGACACATCTTGAACCGTGGTGCACAGCCCAGAAGTCCTCTTTTGTTGCAGGCCTGTCTATGTGAGGTCTGGTGGGGCCCTACAAGCAACAGGGACAGAGCTATCCACAGACAAGTATCCCACCCATCCTTTAAACACACACACACAGCTGCATGGAAACACACACCCTTCCATTCAGACATGGGGCAGATGGGCCCAGGGCCCAATGGCTATACTGTAATCAAGTTGCATCAGTCAACTTTATAACCAAAGTCTGTGGGATTTAATTGCTTGAGTTTCTTCCTGATTCTAGCACTTCCTGCCTTCTCAAAGACTGTCGCGTATGTGGTCTCACGCCTCCAAGGACTGGAAACGTGTCCAATCCTGGAGATGGTATACTCCGAATACACTGAGAATCTACTCAACAAAGAAAGTCTAGAAACAAAGCTGTATTCACCAATGGAACTCTTAGTTCCAGCACAAGGCCTTGTCTCTTGACCTTTTCGCCAAGGCATCTTTTCTGAGAGCGGCTCCCTACTGAACTCCTTACAAGTCTAAATGCTGTTTACCTCTAGATTTTAAAGTCTGTCTTAGAAACAGAATCAACAGAGTCAAGCCAAGTTAGTGATTTAGACCAATTCAATACAGACCTACAGGTGACTCCAAAGCTCCTCTTGTAGACCCTCTTAGATTTGAGGACCTGGTGGGGCCATCCCTGGGTGTTGGTTTCCTTTTTTCTTTTTTTTTCCAATAAAAGTCTGAATGGCTGTCTGGATGTTAAAACATTTATAGCCATACAAAGAAGCATATGACTCCATCTAATAAGTGCCTGTCAATCATCAACATCTCTAATTGACATATGGGTAAAGAGGTAGGGGTTGTGATGTGTTACTGGAAGGAGGAGAGTGTATGGAGGTACCAGATCTGAGAGGCAAGCACAGAAACGTCATTACATGCCTCTCTGTGGACACTGTCATCCCCATGGGCTGCAGAAGCTCTGGGGAGACACTCTGGGCAGCTGCCTCCTTCATCTTTACCGGAAAAGGAAACATGCCTTACTCAAAGTACAGGCGGCATGGAAGAAACACCCCAGGCTCCATCTGAACTCGTTTCCCTGTCCGTCCAGGCAGAAGAGGTCACAGTGAGGTCCTGTAGTGAGACTCCTAGGCAGCCATGTTCCTCTATACCGTGGGCCCACTGTGAAGGAAGTGGAGGGGCTCGTGGCACCTTGTCTAAGCCTCCCACCCCCGACTCCACAGGGAAGAAAGCCCGAGGCTCCGAGAGAGGGTCCACGACTTTCTCCACCAGCTAGCAGAGGCAGGGTTAGGATTCAGGCTGCCTCTGACCCCTGGGTCCAGAGCTCAGGGCCCTCCAAAGATGGCCTGCATACTGAGCAGAGCAAATGACAATATTTTTAGGGCTATTTTTACTAATAAAGAGTAAACAGCCCATTGCCATGCACCACGGGCATCACCTAATGACAGGTTTGCCTCTGGGACCACTGAGCTGGAAAGGGAGGAACATACTGAAAGATGTTCCTCGGTTACTGGGGTCTCCTGCTCCATCACAGGGGAACAGTCCATGCCAGACAGCCTGGAGTCTAGAGAGCCACACTCCATGTATTTGCACAGGAAGCCTTTCCTGCCTTCACTCTATCTGGTGGTGGCAACCCTACAGTACAACTAATGGATCCTCTGAAGATTTCTGGGCCTCCCAGAGTCAGTCTGTCCCAACAAAATACCCTTAAGTTTTTACTGGATCACACCTTGGCAGTAATTGGCAGCTGGCTGAGACCTGGGCCCCGGCATAGGATGGGCAGGGTGGGGACCTGAACCCAAAGTTGAGGTGAACCCCCCTCTTTTTCCCCAACTTCGTCCACGAGGGGCCAAAGGCAGAGAGGAACAGAGGAAAAAGAAAAGTAACAGGACAGATGGGGACGGTAGGGGGAAAAAAAGCAACCAGCACAGAATCTTTGATCTTAATTCATTTTATTCTACAAAATGCTACTCAGTGGAAAGTGGGACAGCTAACAACATCAACAACAAAAACAAAAAAAAAAAAAAAAAAAAAAAAAAAACCAAAAAAAAAAAAAAACATAAAATTGAAAACAAACCCCAAGGGAAAATAAGTTTTAATATGTTCTTTCCTCCATAGCAGCAAGCTCCTAACAAGCTTTTCTTAGTGCAAATACTGTAGGCTTGTGTCACATACAGTACACAGAACACACAACACACACCACCAGAGATGCTTCCGAGCGGGTATACTCCTCAAAAATTTTAAACTATACAAAGATTTTTGAGCATGTGGCCCTGCTGGAGACCACCATTACTTTAAAAATAGGGGACAAGAGGTGCCCAGAAAGGTAATTAAAATTCCACCATATACAACTCATTTGTCTCCGGGTGTCTAATAGCAGATTTCACGCCACGTCATTGACATGTCCCAAACACAGATGCACGAAGCTTGAGTTTCTACTGTATACCAAGATACGATATATACACCTCCCACTGCAAAGGACACCCTGACACCTAGTCTTTATACAAAGTTGAATATTTTCTTCCTCAAAATCAAGTAACCACGAAGTAAAATAAATGGAATATTTTTTTTTTTTAAATCATACAGAGAAAGTTAAGTTTTGAGAGACAGTGCCAAGGTCTTTCACTGTGTTCTCTTACAACTTAGATGTCTTGGCAGCCACTGTCCCCAGAGGAATGACAATCGATCTTTAAAAACAGAACCTTTTAATACAGTTTATACAGCACAAGTCCACAAGTCACTTTAGAAACAAAAAAGCAAAATAGAGCATTGTTATCCTAAATTAGAGAAAAGGGGTGGAGAGAGCAGGGTGGAGGGTGGGGAACAGGACACTGAGTACTTTAATGCTATCTGCTTCTGTTCAGGTTTGGAACAACACAAAGAAGATGTAAACATTTAAAATAAATAATAAAATAAATGTCAATCTCTTCTCCCCTTTCTCTTCCCATACCCCTCTGTCAAAATCTGACCCAGCTCCTCCTGATCGTGTCGTCAGCACTGGGCCAATACAGACATTTGGTGAGGCGTGGCCAAAACGCTAGATGCATGAGAAAATACCTACTTAACAGTGGCATGGTAGTTTTCCTAAAAAAAAAAAAAAAAAAAAGCTTCAGGAAGACACACGTGCACACGCGCACACACACACACACACACACACACACACGCACGCACGCACACACGCACGCCATGCGTGCGCACACACGCACCCACACAGGCACGCTGCAGGAAGACACAAGCGCGCACACACACACGCACACACACATACTCACACACACACACAGGCACGCTGCAGGAAGACACAAGCGCACACAAACACGCACACACGCCTCTGTCAATAAATAGTGAGATGCTGGCTTGAAGATGAACACCAAGATGAGTGAAGCAGAGTGCAGCAAGACCCCTTACTTAGGTGTTAGAAAGAAAGCCACACATACGACATATCTTATTGGTCCACAAATTCTATGAGAACTCAGGTTGCCCCTCAACCAGCTGAGGAGCACAGGCCAGGTGGGAAGAGTCTGGCTGGGAAGGAGCCTGGGGTGGCAGAGTCCTTGGGAACCTTGGGACTAAAGGTACTCCCCCTGGGATCTCTGAAGAAAGGCCTGCTCATCCCCATTACTTGGGGCCTTCTAGAAGGAGATGAACCCTTAGTCCCACCTTAAAAAAAGATAAATATAAAAGTGCCTCGCAGTGCCCCGCACACAGTAGGTGCTTATTCTTTTCCTCCCTAAAGAGGCCACATGGATGTTTGCTGAGGGAAGGACGCCACTGTGAAAGATAAATAGTGGCATCTCAAGGATCACTTTCAGTCTCTTAGGAAAATGGAAACAAATGAATCCAGATGCTTCAGACAGCCTATCTTGCTTCTACTTGCATGGTACATGGAAACAGAGAAGGTTCTCTGTCCCCAGAGCCGGATGGCTTTCAGATCTGACCACCATGGGCACACTCAGCCTAGGAAAGCAGCAGCCTGACTTCCCAAAAACCTCCCCCAGGGAACCAGCTGCTTGGGTGTTAGCTAGGCAACTTCCTGAGCCTTTCCTGGGCTCTACTCTCTTTCCTGTGCCCTAGCTGTCCCTAGCTAGCTAGCTAGCCAGAGGGAGGGCTGCTCCCACAGAAGCCTGGTGGCCATGAAGGCTGTGTTTCATGCTAGCTGATTGAGGAGTGCCTGCCCTATTACCAACCCAGAGCTGCTCACAGTCCAGCACAAGTCCAGGACAGCTGAGGACACACATGGGGGAGATACAGTGCCTTGCCTGAGCATGAAGCACCTCCCACCCGCCCCACCCCCACCGCAGCTGCTCCCTGAACTGGAAGCAGGGAGGAAGGACAGCAAGCCAGGTGCCTGATTCTGGAGCACAGGCCTATGTGTGAGTGACATGTATGTGACTGAACTTGGACAGCTGGACAGCGAGCCAAAAGGAAGTGAACTGAGGTTACAGTATAAAGCTTACGTATAAAGATTCAGCCCCTCACCCCCACCCCTCCCACACAAGAAATCTCTGTTTTTGGAAAAGCTAAGATGTCTTGTAGAACAAAGCAAGCAGGTCAGAAAGGAAAATGACCTCAGAAGTCCGGGTTAGCTGGCTGTGCTTTCTGGCACTGATGTCACCACAGCTTGAAATCTGAACTGAAAGCCAGACTTGGGGGGGGTCTTAGGAGTGTCCAACAGGGGACACCAAGTCACAGGCTTGTGACCTGGGTTAGGAGCCATGCTATACACAGAAAAGGGCTCTGGGAAATAAAAGAACAGAAAGCAGCTCCATTTCAGAAGTACCTATAGGCACGAGCAAGAGCGCGCTGGCTTGGCTTGAGATGTAAGCTTCCCAACGGAGATTACCCAGGGTATTTACCCAACTCCTCTACTCCTGTCTCCTGCCTCTAGGAGGACTCTGAGGCCAGGAATTCACCTGTTCAGTCTCCTCAGGCGCCCCCAGAGGCTCTGGGAGACCAGAATGGCAGCAGCGTTGGCACCAAGGCATAGGAGAAAGCTTATCCAAAGGGTCCGTTCTCCTTTTATCTCCCTTTCTACCTAGCTAACCCAGCTCCTTTCGGCTGGGCTGTGTGTGTTCTTCCCTTGTGGCTCCCATGTCCTGTGTGTTCTGTCTGCATGTAAGTGGGCTATGGGATTACATCATGGCCAGCACATAATGGACTTGGGGCTGAGAAGGGCTTAGGCGTATGACGTTATCCTTTGTCTCTCAAAAGCCAGGTCTTCACCATTGGGCTTGACTCAGATAACGTGGGTTTAGATGGGAGGACAAGGATCTAGGGCAGAAGTATTAGATACCAGTTCTGACCAGATCCCACTTCCCATACTACTTGTGTCAACACGTAGTGGGGAGAAAGGGATGGGAGGTGGGGGTGCGGGCAGGATTGTGCCCTTGCTGGAGGCCAGGACATCCATGAGAAGGATGGTACTTCTGGAGTGCAAAGGAACACATACGAGCCTTGATAGGAATAGCATCGATACCCCAAGCCCTAGCAAGACTGGCTGAGACAATGACTCTAGCTGGGTCAGTAGGTCACTCTGGAGTGGTCCAGGGGAGTATGAAAGGAAAATCACTCGATTCATCAGTGGCAGAGACCACTGAGAGCAGGGGGGAGGGGCTTCTTGCACCTCACTGACAGGAGAATAGCCAGGGGAGACTAGGCACCTGGGGCTGCCACCGCCAAAACCATCCCTTACCTCGGCTCCCTGTCCCCCCTCCATTCCAACACTCACTAGATATCCATGCGTTGTGTCACCTTGAGAGTTGGGGACTGGCAGGGCCCAGCAGGGCCTTGGAAGGATGTGTAGATCCTAGGAAGGGGTTGCCTCCCAGGTCTGGAGAGAAGGGTCCAGGGGCAGAATGGTGAGGCAGTAATTACGAGAGACGCCCAGCTCGAGACACCAGGTGAAGGGAAGCTCACCAGACAGCATGTGTCTTCGCTGGCACCAATCCCAGCTTGGTAATTAGGCATTTGGCAAACCCAACCTGTGCCCTGGTTGTCGCACTCACACCCTATCTTCTGGCCAAGCTGATCCTGAAAGAGATGGGCATCTCCGAGACTGAGGGGGGGAGCGGTCCTTGGCGCATCCCAGTGATGGCAGCATCGCCTGCAGAACTCAGGGAGCCCATTGTGGTCTGTCAGAGCAGTGCACTGGGGTGGGTAGGGAGGGAAGGTTCAATAATATTGCACTTTGACTGCCCCTTCAGGACACGTGTGCCCCAGTGGAAGGGTAATCTGCCTCCCCCAGCTCCAGAAATAAAAGCGTTTTAATATCTGGACCACCCAGATGAAATGTCATGGCAAATCTCATATAACTAACCCAGAGGGAGTGAAACTGATACTGAGGGAAGGAAGGGAAACCAAAAGGCAGTGCGCATGCTTGGCGGGCCAGGAAAGGACACCATCACTCCGGAGACAGCAACAAAAGACAGGAGCCATCCAGGCCGGCTCCAGGTGCCTCAGAAGCGGGAGAGATGTCTCAGTCACCAAACCAAGTTCTCTGCGGCTTCTTAAGAAAGAGGATTTGCTTGCAAAATGAATGAGGGAGGAGGGTGTCCCGGGGCTTCTAAGAGATCAACCAGTGCCTCACCGCTAAGTCCCATTGGGTCCCCAGAGCCAGGGCGCCCTTTTTGGCTCTCATGGCCCTGGAGTGCTTTAAAGGTGCTGGTCCCCCGGGAAGGGTGTGGCACTGACAAGGACTCCTCCAGACTTGGCCAGAGGAGCATGGGGTTACAGGGCCAGCAGTGTCGGGGAGTTCAAGGAGTCTGAAGACTGGTCCCCACTGCTACTGCTTCTGCGGTGAGCCTTGGAGCAGGACTCTGAGGGTGACGCAGGCGACTCCTGCTCCAGGACGCTGGGGTAGGTGAAGACAAGGTTTGAAGTGCCTGGAGTGATGGCAGGTGTGGAGGTCACCACGATGGGGGTGTGCAGAGGCTCCTCCCCATAGAAGCCACCCCCGGCGATGCTGATGGGTTTTATGACAGAGCGCTGGGTCTTGTCCATCCCCGCTGAGGAAGAGGGGCTGTCCTCTTCAAGAGGCTCCTGCTTCACCACCACAGGGCCCACGGCACTGCCTGTACCACGTAAGGACTGCAGCCCGGAGGTCGGGGGTGATCGGCGCTCCTCGGGGCTGATTTTGCACACAGGGCCATGGGCCACCAACATAAACTCGAGTTTTTCCTTCTCCTTCTGTAGCTCAGCAATCTCTTTCTGCAGACCAGACTTCTCCTCCTCCAGCTCCTCTGTCTCCTAAGAGGGGAAAGAAGAGTGTGAGGGACAAAAGCCTACAGGCTGGCCAGAGGGACGGTCCCTATCCAAGCATGAAAGGGAGATCTGCAGTGTCCTCAGGAGACCTACCATAAGCGTCTCGCACACCTGGCCAGAGAGTAAACTGGGTGTGAGTCACATGGTGCCTTTCAGTTCTTTATTTCTGAGGGAGGAGCTTGTAGGGCAGGTGAATTAACATCTGGAGGCTGTAATTGAGCACTTACTCCACGCCTGTCGCGACGTTATGTATTTCACAGATTAGCTCACTCAAACCACCCGCCCCCCCCAGAAGTTTCTAAAGCAGACGTTATCATCAACCCATCTTGAAGGTGAGGAAGCCAAGGTTCAGAGAGGTTTGGTCATTGGCTCAAAGTCATAGAGCTAGCAGAGGGTTATCCAGACTCAAATCCCAATGCATCTGACTCCAGAGCCTACATGCCGCTACATTCTACCCTCATGGCGCCAGTACGGCCTTTGAGTCTCCCAACAGGTTGGAGCAGGATCTTCACAGAGAAGAGGACACTCTACTCAACTCCTCGTCCACCATTTCAGCCCACCTGTGGACTCAGGTCCTGAGCTAGAGGCTGCATGAGAGAAGACCCTCATGGACAGTCCCTCTATCCCCAGCACTGGAATGGACAGTGCTTGGCTTGTAATAGCCACCAGCCAATCCTTGCTGGATCATCTTCTGTCTTTTACTTTAGTTTCTGAAGCCATGTCCCTAAAGCAGAGACCCTGCCCTCCCCCCGCCCCACCCCCGCAAGGAACACATTTAGTTCCACCGTGTGCCCAATAGAGGGACACCTGACTGCCTGTGAGAGCCTGTGGGGGATGCGAAGATTGCCAGAGGAAACCTCAACCCCCCTCCTTCACACAAAGCCAGAGCAGCCACCAGTGCCTGTGGCCTGGAATGGCTGGGGAGAGAGAAGGTGTGCGTCACCAGCCCCCCCCCCCCCCCCGACGATTTCTCTAACACAGATTCCCATTCACAAACGCAGAGATACAGGCAAGAACTTCATTAAGCACACGGTACGGTATATTCCGGAGTGAGAAAAAAAAAGTTTCCATCTGTCTCAAGGGTCTGATGAACGTCAGAGGCTTCCTGTGGAGGATGTGGCTCAGGGGCCTGGGTAGCTGGGTCAGGGTGTGGGGGAGGTGGAGAAGGAGGTGTGAGGCTTCTGGGAAAAGAGGAGGAAAGTAGGGAGGACTCAGAGGAAGAACTGTTCTGGGCTGGTGGCGAGGGATGAACTCCGGGAACAGGGGAAGGTACAGGCTCCTTGAAATGTGGTAAGGGAACGGTTAGCAGTTGAGGCTTCTGCTGAGGGAGCTGATTCCTCCCTGACCTGCCTCAACTGGGACGGAAGAACTTCAACCCTGACCCCCCCCCCCACGCTGACGGCCCCACAGACCACAGGGATCATGGGCTGCACTAAGTACATACTCTAGTGAACACGACCAGAAGTTGGGGCTGAGGCCAGAAAGAGAGCTTAAAGCAGCTAAACTGTACCTGGAAGGATTAAATAAAGTCTAAATCTCTCTACTAGCCAGATGACACCCTCTTGGCTCACGTCCTCTCTGAGCCTGCTGTATCCCGGAGTCAGCACTGGCTTGGGACCCGCCTCTCCAGAGGCTCATCCGTCCCTTTAGGGCCAGACACACAGAAGAAGGGAATTGCGTGACATTGGTCAGGTCAAGCTGAGCAGAGGGAGGGGCAGGAGCATGGGAGAGTGACTCACAAAGACAAAGCAAAGCTCTAGGCTCACCCACCTGCCAATGAAGGAGAGGGCTCTCCAAGCTCCAAGAAAATATAACTCAACTGACATGTGACCCATGCGCAAGAGGATGCTTGCTCCCACCCCACTCAAACTAGGGTGCTTCAGCCAGGCTGGGCCACCTTGGGGACAACTGGAAGCCTGAGAAGGGCTGTAGAGAGGCAAATGTTGATGATGTGCTGCCCCTAGCTCACCGGAAGTGTCAACCCTTATACAGAAGCCACAGTGGGTCTGAGGGCAGAGCGCGCTCAGGTACTGACTGACTGAGGAAACATACTGACCTGGAAAGGTGGTCTACTCCTTTCCAGACTCACACCGATGGCAAAGGTCAATTCTCATCTGTTCGCTTATCCAGTCTCCCCCGCCACACCCTCTCATCTAGCATACTGTGGACCCATGAGCTTGAAAGAATGTTTTATCTCCCAGCCCACCCAGAGCGACGACACACACACACACACACACACACACACACACACACACACACACACAGGCTCCTCACCGCCTGCAGCTTCTCCGTCAGCTCACGGCGACGGTTCCGACACTTGGCAGCAGCCAGCTTGTTTCTCTCCCTCCGGATCCGGCGCTTCTCCTCCTCTTCAGGAGACAGCTATAGAGGCCAAGGTCAAGCATCATGATCAGAAATGGGGGGTGAGGGTAGGGGGTGGGTTGGGGGGGGGGGGGGATGGTTTGCAGCATTTTTAGAAAGCTGTGCTTTACTGAATGCAACCCGCCCATTTAGAACTTCAGAGGGGAGGGGAGAGGAGTTTTAGTGAGGTTCAGAGGTCCTGGGAGCATGAGGTCACTACTGTGTGGCTGCCTGGAGGGGGCCTGAATCTGCCGAGGGAGGCCATGTTGTATGTTTAAAGGGATAGCCTACCACAAATGGGTGGGGGATTCAGTGGCCCAAACCAGGGCAGGATTTGTCTGCCTGTCAACTCTGATTCCGAAGCAGAGCCAGAGAAGAGTCCCCTCTAGCCAGGCAGGCCTGGCCTCATCCTGTTGTAGCAGCTTCCTCTAAAGCTAGCTAAGGACCACTCCCACCCCTTGCCTTTTCTACAAAGTCTCATCACCCACCCACCCGTGGAGGGGGGCATGACCTGATTCCTGTGACCAGTGGGAGGATCTAGCTCTAGTCCCAACTCCCTCTGTCAACCCGAGTGCCAGTTTCTTACGGGTGTCCCTGAGGACTCCTTGGGAGCCTGCCACAGTGCTAGGCTGGGCAAGAGAAAAGCAGCAGCCCAGGTACGAAGGTGTCCACTGGGAGCTGGGCGTGGTGGCGCATGCCTGTAATCCCAGCACTCGGAAAGCAGAGGCAGGTGGATCGCTGTGAGTTCGAGGCCAGCCTGGTCTACAAAGCAAGTCCAGGACAACCAAGGCTACACAGAGAAACCCTGTCTCAAAAAAAAAAAAAGTCACCCTTTCTGCTCATTTGACAGTGACCTTCTATGTGACAAATGACTCAAGAAGTTGGGGCTGATCCGTGAACCACAGGCAGAGCCCCTGCTGAGAGACCAGAAACTGGCTCCTGCCTGTAAACTGGTCAGAGACACACTACCAAGGAGAGGGTCAGGGTCAAAGCACAGCACAGGATAAGGGAGGACCTTCACAGTCAGCAAGACCTTCCTGTCAGCTACCAGACACTGATACACACCTACTGTGTGCCCATGCTCTGCTAGGACCTTCAAGGGACACCTGGGGGCAAAAAAAAACCTGACGCTATCCCATAGAGGAATGCTATCTAACTACAGAGAAACAAGCTATGTGTGCTGGTTGGGCCCAGAGCAGTTTCCCCAGCATGCTCTTCTTCCCTGGCAGTCTGTGGCTGTGATGTCATAAGCAGCAAAGAAAAGCATCAAAGAGGACAAGGCCATCTCATCCACACAGAGATGACCTCACAGGAGGTCAAAGGCCAGTCGGCTAAGACCTGAACACTTGTTGTCCCCAAATCTGTCTTGGTCCAAGCCTTGCAAGGTAGTTAACCAAGAAAGCCTGTTGCAGTCCTGGGTTAAGGTCTGTTCACAGCCCTGGACTCCACTGAAGGCCCAGCGTCTCCCCACCCCCTTCCATCCCTGCCACAGCCTTTACAGCCAAAGGAGAGAAAAAAATTAAATTAAAAATGCTAAGCTTGGTCCACAACAGGCCTTCCTCCCACCTCAGTCACATTTAGCCTTAGCCGTCTCTGCCTGTCTGTCTGGGGAGGTGTGGGGCAACTCTGGGTACTGCCGACATAGGAAATGCTCTGGGGTGGTGAGATCAACGTGGTTACAGCTTGAGTGTTGTTAACATCACCAGGGACCCACCCACAAGCCACACACGCCCTCCCCTCCCTTCTCCTCAGTCCCCACCCTGGGCTCACTGGAGCCTCCAGGGCAGGCTCTGGAGGCCATGAGGCACCAACTTGACTCTGGGACAAGCCTTAGGGTGAAATGGAGGTGGGGGGTGGGGAACGACACACATGACAAACCGCAGATAAGACCTTAGGGCCACGAACCCAAGAGTCAAGGTTCTAGAATGTGGCTGCCACAAGAAATAGTGTGGTATGGCCCTGTGACTGGCTCTCTCCTTCCCTACCACAAAAGGAAGGATGTCTCCAGACAGCTAGCTGGTCTTGAAGCACACCTAGTCACGTGGCACCAAAAGTATCCAACTAAAGGTCAGAGTGGTGGGTCCCACTCCCTGCTTCTACCTCGGTCCCACTCCGGACAAGGCCTCTTCTTTCTAGGCCTCAGTTTCTTTATTTATGAGCTGGGTTCAGGAGGGGAAGTTAGAAACACAGTCCTCATAGCCCATTCTAGATGTAAACTTCTGAATGCAGTGAGAGGTAGATACAGCAGAGAGAGGACGAGGGAGACACCACGCTGCCGTGTCCTGCCAGCCCACAGGAGCACAGCTGTTCCTCAGCATCATCTATATCTGGGGACAATCTGCCTGTCACTGCCTATGATGCTGTGACCCAGTGACTATGGGTTCAGCACAGAAAACACAATTGCCAAGGACAGTGCAGTCACTGCCACAATACCTGTAGCTGTGACTGTAGGAAGCTCCCAGAAGGGGCCCGCAGCTTCTCATGCCCATGCAACTGAACTGCAGTGTCTACTACACATAGCTCCCGAGGGCCCTGCACTGGGGCCCAGTGTTGACATGTAGGGCCTACTGGACCTATCATTACCAGCAGCGGCCATGTTTAAAGTTACATGGCGGACCCTGGGGACCCTGGAGTAGAAACAGACAGTGAAGGCTTCCACGGTTAACAGGAAGGCATCACCAGATTCCCATTTTAAAAGGAGAGGGCACTGCTAAAAGGTTCCCCTTCCCTGGGTCCACAGTGGCATGGCCTTGTGGAAGAGCACTGTGCGTGGAGTCCAGGCAAGCAGCCCGCGTCTTGGGTGTGTTGTCTGTGATGGGAGACAGATGAGGCCCTTTGAAGGCCTGCATCCCTTCCTTTCAGTCAGTTCTTTCTCAAAGCTGAACCTCGTGGGGAGGGGAAACAAGCAAAACCTGATGTGTGACCTCTATCTTCCCCCATAACTGAACAGACTCCTTGGGGTGGGGGGTGGGGGTGGGGCGCCCAGGTCACTATATACTCCTGGAATGTACATTCCAGGAACCAGAAAAGGGCTGCAGCTTTGATCTAAAGGCCTGAGACACTAAGGAAGAGCGCAAAGCCACGTGAGTACTCACCCGGTGGCTCCCCACTAAGGCCCAGGGCAGGGTACTATGATAGGAGGTCATGACAATTTCTATTCTTTGATACTTTACACCAACAAGGCATTTCCCCCATTTAAGATCTCCCTCAAGCAGCCGTACAAGTTTGTGTTCCCGAACCCCTCCTTCCCCCCAGCCACCCACCCACGTAGCTCTTCTCCGCTAGCTAGAGCATACCTGCTCATCTCTCCTCCTGCGCCCCACGGTGGTACCAATGGTCTTGATCACGCCGGGTCTGGGGAGAGCCATGTGCCCAGGGACCGAAGCCAGGCCTGGCAGGGGGCTGTAGGGATGTGAGCGCGGATAAGGGGTAGACATGGAGGTAATCACTGTGGGCTGAACCATCCACTGCAGGTCCTGGCTGGTGGTGATGGCGTTGATGGTGGGGATGAAGGCGCTGCCCGAGCCAGGCATATCTAGCCGGAACTTCTGGAACAAGGAGAAGGACATGACACTGAGCCACGGCCAAACACTATAGGCTTCCAGGGTAAGGTATGGTGATGAGGCCCGGTCCCAGGTGGGCTTCGTTAGAAAAGTCCCACATAGCCAAAACTCAGCAAACCCTCTCCATCCCTGGGCTATGTGCCAGATCTGTTCCTGCCTGGAGTCCCGAAGACTCCATCATCAGGTGCCCAGGGAGGATGTAGCCGTATCCCAAAAGACTTCCAGGACACATTCCAGGCTGAGCTACTCACATTCACCCTGCAGCCCTCCAGGGCACATATCTGGAGGATGTTTCACCTTGGCCTTCTGGGCCTCTGAGTCACCTACCAATTATTCCCCAGGGTACTGGCTCAGGACATGTTTTCTTGGAGATTTACACACCGGTAGATCAAGAGAGCTCACTCCAAGTATACTGTGTCTGCTTTTGTCACTTTCCAAGGAAGTTCATGACGGGCCTGCAAGCCTACGAGATTGAGGTCAAGCTGAGAAGGGGTGAATCCTCACCTCTCTGTTTACTGGGGTGTCTACTATCAGGGCATGGGATTAAAGCCCATGAGTCTGACTTCCTCGAACCTTCTCCTTCCCCTTCACTGGCAATCTGCTTGGGGAAGACATCATGTGTCCATCTCTACCATGGACACATCAGTCTACCCGAGCTCACAGATGTGCCTGTGGGAACACACTGGTGCTGCCAGCTCAGAGGTCTTCCTTTGTCTCTTAACTTATGTCAGGGCCATGTTGCAGAGTTCTGCAAGCTGAGGGAAGCCTTCTATTTAAAAATCCAACAAGATGGAGCATCAAAGTACAATAGATCAGCCCCCTCCATTCCACCCCCCAGCTACTCCGTTACTGTTGCGTTAAGGTCAGAGCCTGGGCCCTACTAGCCCAAACTAGTTAGGCTCTGTGCCCATGCCCCATAGGCCAATTAAACAGTAATAGAGGAAAGTAAAAAGAATGGAAAAAAGAAAGATTTAGTCAATGTGACCAAAATAAGAAAAAGAACAAAGAGGCCCAGTGATTCCCCAAGTCTGTCTTTGGGACCAGGACATAAGTTGATGTTTATATAGAGGACGAAAGGCATGCAATAGCTGGTAGCCCTGCCCTGTCCATCAGCACCATCTCCAGTCCCTCCCGTGAGGTGTTCTGATGGGCTATCACAGGCTCACACTGTGTGAAGACCCTTCCTGTGAGGTGTTCTGATGGGCTATCACAGGCTCACACTGTGTGACGACTCTTCCTATGAGCTGACATCCTTTTCCTTCTCTCAGCACGAGATTCCTGGGGCAGACCTAGTTTTCTTGGGGAACCAACTGTTTCGACAGTCTGATAGCCAAACTGAGGGGCACACGTGTCTCTGTTTACAAACAGCTTCCCTACTGCCAACGATGGATCCCGCTGGTCTCGACTCTTCTCCAGGAGAGCTCCTGAAAGGAGAGGGGCAAAGGGGGAAGCCCATGCATTTCCGGCATGTCAGGAGAAGGCGCTGCATGGACCCAGGCAAAAGCCCACCCTCAGACAACCTGTGTCTACAAGACACCTCGTAACCTTACCCCCTCATCTCACAGGTAAGATGACATCAGCCATAATAGCTAGCAGCACTTCCAGAATGACCAACACAGTGTAATGTCTTGCTAGATTACCCAATAATTCTTCCTCTGAGGAAGATATGTTATCTTCATCTTAAAGTCTGAGAGCGGGGTGGGGGGGGGGGGGGGGGGGGTGTCAAACCCACTAACCCAAGGCCTTATTGCTGAAAAATAGTGACATCAGAATTTAAACTAGTTCAGTATGCCCAAGACAGGAACCTCTCAACCTGGAGCCACAAAGCCCAGTCCCAAGTGCAGGAGTCCATCCTGTGCTAAGGGTCCCTTCAGGCTTTCCTCTCACCAAGGAGGTCCCACAGATAAATTCCATTCAAAAGGAAATCCTGATATCATTAGCTCAGGAGCTACAGTGGCCCCACTTGGTCTAGTCAGATAACACCACAGGTCCAGGCATGAAAATAAAGTGAAGCCTACAGACACCCCCGACTCCCATACCTGACAGAGCTGAGAAACCGACTCTTCCTCATTTGCCATCCTGCCACCCACCTGACTCCAGTCTTTGTGGGAAAGAACATGACTGCTTCATTTCCTGACTGTCTCAGTGCATGAAAGCTTCCTGGTGCAATGGATTCTGGGATTTTTATCAGGGAGGTTGCCCAGCACAATGGCTTTTGGTCAGTCTAGACAGTTTCAGAGTTATACCACTGAAGGCAAAGGTAAGTAGGGTTGTTTTTTTTTGAACCAAGAGTTGACCAAAAACAAATTGGTATGCCAGACTTGGTGGTTCAAGATTATAAATCTTAGGAGGTTAAAGCAGAAGAATGAGAAAAAAAATCCAGGTCTGCCTAAGCTACAAAATGAGTTCAAGGCCAGCCTGGGCAACTTAGTGAGACTCTGACTCAAATATATATATATAAAAAAAATAGATCACTTACACAAGGCCCTAGGTTCCATCCTAGTACTATGAGAGGGAGGGAGAGAGGGAGTGTGTACACAAGGTTAGAATTTCTTGAAGTGGGGAAGGTAAGTGAGTGGAGTTGGGCTATGAGAAGGTGGGGGTGTGCTGTGAGCAGTGGATGCAGCTCTAAGATCCAGACAGTGAGTGATCTTTCTTGGGAGCGACTAGAGGAGGAGGCTTAGGGTGTGCTCTGCCCTGAGCCAGTCACCAGGACTCAATCTGGGACAAAAGAGAGAGAGAGAGAGCACATTGATTCTGAACTTCCTACATTGTTACAGGGATTAAACCCACAGCTAGTGTAATCACAGGCTGCACAACATTTAAGTGATTCTCAACCCTGGCTAAGAATATTCTGAGGCACTTGTTAAAAAAAAAAAAAAAAAAAGAAAGAAAGAAAGAACGAAAGAAAGAAAGAAAGAAATCACCGATGAGAAAGAAAACCACCAACATTGGAGCATCATCATTAGAGTCTAAAATAATTGGTTAGGGGTGGAGTTCTATTACAGGTACTTTTCAAACTCCAAGGAGATTCTATTATAATATGCAACCAGGGCAGAAAAACACTGCCCCAAACAAATGGAAGGCACTACAAATGGTCACCATCACCACCACCGCCGCCATCAGCAACATCACGTCACCTTCATAATGTAAGTCTGTGTACACTGTACAGTCTAGCTCTTGGAGAATTGCCAGCTTCCTAGTTTTGGAAGCGCCCAACTTTGAATTCTATTTCTCTCCCCCAAGACAGGTCCTCAGATAGAAGGGGCACCCAGTGCAATGGCCTCATAGGGCTGTCTCCCCCATGGAGGTTGGGGGGAAAATGCCTGCTTTCTTTTCAGGAAAGCATTTAAGAATCCACTCCTTCCAAAGAACAACAGTGTGCCTGTTTTAGGCTTGGGGAAGGAAGCAAAAGCCCAAAGCTGGCTGGAAACTAAGATTCCTCGGGGATGGGCAGGTGCCTCCCAGCTCCTCTCAGGCCCTCAAGTCCACACACACTGCTTCCTGGTAGACAGCAGCCAGATTTCGTGCCGGCATGGCTTGGTCTAGACAAAACAAGGCAGCAATAAAAACAAGGCGGGAGGTAATGACTGCCTCTGAGTCGCATGTACACCTCGTTTCAGACAGAGGTAAAGCCATCTGGATAACACGCTGGCTCCAAACTGCAAGAAAAACAATGTCCTGTCCCCAGAGGGGACACGGGCCCGATAAAGAAGGCTTTTGTCTCCAAAGGAGTCTCTTGGAGAGACACACAAACGTTTCAATTAGATGGGGCAGATGGGTCTTGTCTCAACTCCAAACATGTTATTCAGAAAGTGACACTGGGATAAGAGAGGAGAGATGAGGGTAGCAGGCTGTGGTCTCAGAAGTTAGCCTGACCTCTTCTCCTATGCTAATAGACCAAGAATGACCCAAACATCCTGTAAAGGCACCACCAAGACATGACTCCAGTGAAGGCATTCACACTGAATAAAGAAACCAAGACAGCATCAGGTCAATGCTGTGACTGACAGGATGGATGGAGGAAGTGACCAGGGACCAGGTTCTCTTGGGGGCTCCATAAGCTCCTGGAAAGCCTTCCGGTAGGGACAGGACAGAAGCTGCTGGTGAGTATATGGCATTCCAGCCTGGCAGAGCTGCCAAGTACTTTAAAAAAAATTTTGTGTTTCCCTGTCAACTTTTGGGTGAATGCCTATAAAAGGACAAAAGGCCCCCACAGACCTCCCAGAGCCAAATCTGGCAAACTCTGTTCTAAGGAGCTACACAGCAAATACTTTAAAGCTTTCTGGGCCTTACCATCTTGTGTTGCAACTCTACTCCCACTAGCAGAGGAGCGCCCATAGAGAACCTGTGAGCAAGTGGGCAACCCCAGGCCCCAATAAGCTTCACTTACAAACACAATTTGGTCTCTTAGGCTCCAGTTGGAGAGAA
>NW_026131494.1:0-31322 GCF_903995435.1 Acomys russatus | reverse complement strand
CTCCGTAATGATGGAGTGTTTCCCTCGAGTCCTGGGATTGGTGCAACAAGGTTTTGCTTGGAAACGGCAAGGATTCAGTGTCTCTAAAGTATCATTAGTGCATTGGGACTGGAGCGGCCTTGAAAGCCAGGCTCTGCCCCTGGCTTGTGGGCTCACCTAGTAAATGACCAGGGGATTGCAACTCAATAACACTTAAATCAAAATCGCAGCAACGGCAAGAGCAGTCTTCAAGGTTTCTTGCACACGCCTGTCCGTGAATAAAAAACGTATTGATGCCCCAAGGCCTTTTTCTATCCAGTAGAGTGGAGTGGTTTGTGTAGAAATGGCCTTCATAGCCTCACTGATTTGAATGATTTGGTCACCAGGGAATGGTACTGTTAGGAGGTGTGGCCTTGTTGGAGTAGGTGTGGCCTGTTGGAGTAGGTGTGGCCTTGTTGGAGGAAGTGTGTCACTGGGGGCGGGCTTTGAGGCTTCAAACTCTCAAGCCAGGCCCAGGCTCTCTCTCTCTCTTCCTGCCACTTGCAGATACAGATGTAGACCGCTCAGCCACCTCCGCAGCACCATGTCTGCCTACGTGCTGCCATGTTTCCCGGCATGATGGACAATGGACTAAACTTCTGAACCTGTAAGTCAGCACCAATGCAATGCTTTCCTTTCTAAGAGTTGCTGTGGCCATGGTGTCTCTTGACAGTACTAGAAACCCCAACTAAGACATGGACATATTAGCCCAAGAAAGGCACAAAGTACCAGGCTGAAGAACCCAGGGGTAGGAATGGGGCAGAGCAAGTAGCGTGTTTGCTTTGTTTTGTTTTAAAACATCCACTAGCTCTGAACAGTCAGGGAGCCAAGCTTTAGGTACATTTTTAGATTGGGAGGAAATTAACTCACTGTTGTAAGCTTTGTCTGTACTGTCTTTGCTTTTCCACCAATGAGATGAATTAAAGTTGGGCGGGGGGAGAGGAAGGTTCTGTGGTGGTTTTAACGTCAACTTGCACCTAATTAGAAACGCAAGGGAGCCTCACCTGTAGAACTATCCTGATTGGCTTAACTCACGTGGGCAGGCCTATCCTGATGCTGCTTCTGGTGGCAGCCCAGGTGAAAAGGTATTATCAGAAGGAAAGTCTCTCAACTTTCATTTGCTTGGCTTTTGTCTTGCCAGAGAATTAATCTGCCCTGTTGCTGCTGCCGCTACTACCACAGCCTTCCCTGACAGCAGAGTCAAGCTTTCATAGTAAATTAGAGACCAATGGCTTTCCAGAAACCTTCAGGGCTTCTGGCATCAAACTGGGACTATTGAGGCACCCTGCCTGTGTTCTGAGTAGCTACTGGTTGTCAGCCCCTTCTAAGAGATAACTGTAGCAGGGCTACTCCTAATGACTCTTAATAACTACCAGGTTCTCAGCTTCTCAGGTGAGATTTAGCTCTTGTTACTATTTTAAAGCTAACTTAGTTAACACACACACACACCACACACACACACACACACACACACACACACATATATATATATATATATATATATATATATATATATATATATATATATATATATATTATTCTAGCTATGTAGCCCAGGCTGGCCTTGAACTTATAACTCTCCTTCTGCCTAAACCTTCTGAACTCTGGAATCATAAATGTGTGCCACTGTGCCTGGTTTCAGCCAGTTTAGAGCATGTGTTCAGACTTTTCTAAGTGGCATCTCTGGTGGGATTTCTGGGTATCTCATATACATAACAGAAAAGTTGAACAAGAAACAGCATAAACTTAGGTGCATCCAGGACACTGACCCTTTGGAACCTAAGTCCTTGTACTCCTGAGACTAATGGCCCCTGTCAGCCCATCTTTCTGTGGCCTGGGTATCTTGCCTTTCCTTATGCAAAGAAAGCAAGGTCCTGCCTAATATGTGCTGTGTTCTTGGGGCTGTGGTGAGAACATCATTGCTGTTCCCATATGCTCATCCACACCTAGGGACAGGAATGGTCAGCTGTCCTATCCCCACAGGAGATCCTTAGGTAAAGATCTGGTAGGGGCCATGGGTTGTGGACTCTGTGAAGCTCCCCAACCACAGCACCATCCTAGTCTGGCTGGGATAGGATTCTGGGACAGCAGAGATTCTGAAGATGTGCCCCAGCCTGCAGACAAGTGACTAAGAAATTCAACAGCTCGCTGGCAATGCACTTATAAATGCCAGAGACCAGACCCAAGTCAGGATGGAATACCAGCTCTGTATGACACTTGCCTTTTCCAAAGCCTGTCGGTGGCTGTAGTACCCAGCAGGAATGTCAGAAGGGCCTGTCTCTTCCCGGTGTGTCCCAGGAGCCACTTAGGAGTAGCTATGGATTCTTGACTTTACCCCACAGGGGCTATTGCTCCCAGTTACCCATGTTCTAATTTACAATACCTAAGAGAGTGGCTGGATGAGTGACATATACAGTAATTGTCCGCAGCTCCACAGCAGCCATTGGACAGTATTTATAATCCCTCTCCACTCTCTTTCTAAAGACAAGGTCATGCCCTGTAGCCTAAGCTGCCCTGAAACTTGAGCTGATCTTTTGGCCTCAGCCTGAGTGTAGGAACATGAATTGTCAGGCCCCACTCCAAATGTTCTTCAATCCTCATGGCAAGTGTAAAGGGAGGGATTATGTTCATTAGTGGACACAGGAAGATGCCATTATTTCCTACATGCAGAATTGAGCAGGCCCCTCATGAACTAGCCGTGTCCAACCACTCAGATGGTGAGGGAAAGGAGAGGCTACCACCTGCAGCTAAGGAAAGTTGACAGCCTATAGTGGCTTGGATAAGGATGGATCCCACAGGCTCATGCATTTGAATGCTTGGTCATCAGGGAGTGGCACTACTTGAAAGGGATTAGGGGTGTGGCCTGTTAGATGGGTGTGGCCTTTGGAGGAAGCATGTCACTGGGGCTGGGCTTTGAGCCAAAGCCAGGCTCAGTGCTCTCTCTTCCTGCTGCCTGTGGATCTAGATGTCAAATTCTCAGCTCATCCTCCAGTACTGTGTCTGCCTTGCCGCCACGCTCCTAGCTATGGTAACAACGGACTAAACCTCTGAATCCACAAGGAAGCCTCAGTTAAATGCTTTCTTTTATAAGAGTTACTGAGCTCATGGGGTCTCTTCACAGCAGTGGAACACTGACTAAAACATGGACCTTTAATGGCCACACTCACAAGCAACTCTACCTCCTGTTTTACTATCTTAGAATAGCATATGAGGCTATGGAAAAAAAAAACCCTCCAGGAAAGCTTCAGAGCAAGCCTGTGTCTACCAGAGATTCCATTCTACAGGGGACACCAAGGGAATAATGGGGTCCCTGCTGTAGCAGGGTCTTTTCATCACATTCTGTTGAGGCAGCTATTGGGAAGGCAGGAAGTGGTTAGTGAGTGGAGGGAACACTGGGGAACAGCTCACGAACTCTGCTATAGCTAGGATGTTAAATACACTCAGTGGTCAATGTGTTGAAACTTTGGTTCCTTCACTGGTGCTGCTGAAAGGTGATTGAGCCCTTGCGAAGTAGGGCCTGGGAGGAACTCTTTAGGTCATTGGGTGTGTGTCTTGGAGAGGGATTGTGGGGAACAGGGGCCGTCCTCCTTTCTGCCTTTTCTTCTTGGCTATGAGGTGGATGGTTTTTCTCTGCCTCACACTCTTACCATGATGGCCCGCCCAAGGTCCAAACAATGGGATCAGTGGATAATGGACTGGAGCCTAGCAAACCCACAGGCCCAAAGATAGCTTTCCTCTGTTCAATGTGACTCTTTCAGATATCGGTCATAGTGACAATTCCAGTGATGACTCTTCTTTAGCGCTTAATCTACTCAAAACTAACATTTGTCCCTTCAGCAACATTATTGGACCTCAGGTTCTACATACATCTTTCCTGAGGTACCCAGACACACAGTATACTGTTCCCGTCATTGGTTTGCAGAGAGCAACTCCCGCCTCAGTGCATCACAGCTCACCACCTGCAGGGGAATCTTTCTTACTCTTTCTTAAAGAGCTCAGATATTGGGATGATGAACCCCTATATTTTCTCTGTAGTCTGGAGCACAGCAGGGAGGAAAAGAATAGGAAGGTTTCTGCTTCCCAACCTTGCTTGCCAAGGTGTTAGTTATTTCACTCCAGATCCTACGGTAATTAATAATGTAATAAGATGCAATTTGTAGGCACTCATGCCTGAAGGCCTCAGGTCCCAAGGCCCTTGGTAAAAGGGGAAATTAAAAGCATCCATAATCTCAAAGAGGATAGCCTGGCCACAACTCACGAGGCTGAGGATAACGAGGAGAAGCTGCCTGTGCTCCCACCCAAGGGACAACTGTTTAGGCTTTCAGCCCCTGAGAGGCTCATATCCCCAAGCTGCAGCTTCAGAGATGGGGAGGTAGCCATAGGCACTGGCCTGCTGGCCTCTCCTCAACAGATTCCCAGCAGATCTCAGAGGATCCCCTTTCTCCTGGGCTTTTATCAGAAGCCAGGACAGATGTAAACTGGGGTGTCAGCTTCAGCAGTCAGTCAATGGTAGTAATACCTGTCTGTACTTCAGTTTTCACTCCACAGAGCTGTTGTTGAGAGAGTGAAAATATCTGAAAATTCCAATTGCGTTGACTTTCACGGATCTATCCCCTACTCCCCTCCCCCACCCCCACCACACACCACACACACACACCACACGCATTAGTTTCTGTAACTCTTTAACGGCCTCAGAGGGTTGCATCAGACACCATCTACCTATCATGTATTCTCAACTGCTTTCCTCTGCCAGATTCCAAGTGACAATGTGTAATGTTAAGGTAGCCAAGGAGGTTCAGAGTGACATAGGTAACCATTGCTTGGGGGTGGAAGAGAGTCCCAGGAAAACTTTCTAAGGTGTGTTGACTCAGTCATCAGTATCTTCTTTGTTTATCTCTCTTTCTAATTTCTACCCGAATTCAAATACAATGGCTGGTGCTTTAGCAGCCATCTTGGCCTAAGAGCTGTTCTGAAGTTGGAAGCCATCTGGCTAGGATGGCATGACAAAAATAGAGCTTCAGTCTCCAGTGATAAGGACTTGTCACAGAAGCTTAGAAGGCTCGGGAAGATTTTTTTCTTTCCACCAGCATCTCTCAACTGTGGGTCCCAAGCCCTTGGCAAACATCTAGCTCCAAAATTATTTACATTGTGATTCATGACAGTAGCAAAATTAAAGTTATAAAGTAGCAAAAATAATTTTTTTGATTGGGGGATCAGCACAACATGAAGAACTGCATGTGGTAAAGGGTTGCGCACGGGGAAGTGAGAACCACGGCTTTCCATGAAAACAAAAAAATGTTTCCTTGTTCAAACCAACGTAACTAATGTTATGCAGGTGTCTATAATTAGTCAGTCTTTCACAGGAGAAAATCATATAAGCAAGGCCAAGATATTTGCCCAAAATGACTCCTTTAGTAAAATAAGAGGCTACAGTCACTCTGGCGATAGAGACACTGCCATTCCATCCTGTTCCCGAAGTGCTCTTTGATTACAAGGATATTTTAAGAAAATCTCTCTCACCTTCTCTCCCTCTCTCTGTCTGTCTCCATGTCTCTCTCTCTGTCTGTCTCTGTCTCTGTCTTCTCCCTCTCTGTGTTCATTTTGGGGGCTTGAACCCGCATGTATGCTAGGTAAGTACTCTACTACTGATCCAGTCCCTAGGCCCAGCTAGTGGTATTTTGCTTGAAGATCAAAGTGCCTGGCTGCCTCCAGGAACTGCCTCTCCCTGGGGCCTCTTTAACGTTGCTCTTCGCCTTTAGCCTTTCTGTTTCTCAGTGCTTCCCAAAGCCATTGGATCAATGGCATGAGGCGAGGTGGGTTTAGAGCTCTCAGTCTTTCGCCAGACACAGAACAGAGGATGAGACTGCCCCAGCTGTGCTGTATCTCTGGCAGATTCTGTCTAACCACTGCCCTACACCTGGACCTGTTTTCTTTTTTGGTTTCCCAGACATCCCTTTACCTGTCCTCCCTCAAATTCTTGTCCTCTTGGCTCCTACTCAACTCCCTTTGCTAATTGGGATAATCGAGAAGCAGGTGACTGTACATTCCTATGAACTTCTTGGGAGTCCACAAGGGGCTGGCAGCAGGATGACCAAGCCTGCCACATGTGCGTGAGCATATCAGCCAGTCCCTCCACACAGAACACATATGCCAGAGAATAAAACAGGTGGTCCAGGTCATGGGAAGACATAGAACTTAAAAATAGGTCTTCATGGGGCTGCAGAGATGGCTCAGGGGCTGGGAGCGTCGGTTGCTCTTCTAGAGGACCCAGGTTTGAGTCCCGGGGGCCCATGTGGAGTCTCACAACCATTCATAACTCTGATCCAAGGGGAGTTGATGCCCTCTTCTAGCCTCCTTGGTCTCTGAATGTATGTGATGCTCAGACATAATACAGTGAGTATATAAAAATTAAAATAAAATGGAAAAAAATCCCTAAAAATTCCATCAAGAATAAAAAATGAAAAATCCAGGTCCTCATAGGGCCTTTGAAAGAACTGTGTCTTTGCCATCTTCTTATCTGTCCATTAACTGAAAAATAGAAATACTGGTCTTTGCTCAGCAGGATGGACTCAAGAGTACTCAGCCATGCAAGGGTGGTGGAAGATGGCCCTGGTGAACAGAACTGGCCATCAGCAGCACAGGAGGAGAACTCTGACTTCTCAGCCTGTGTGTGTGTGTGTGTGCGCGCGCGTGCGCGAGTGCATGTGTGAAAGTGTGTGTGTGTCCCCATGCATGTATGTATGTGTAAGAGTGTGTGGTGTGTGTGTGTTTGTGTGCTTGCCTGAGTGCATGTAGAAACCAAAGGACAACTTCGGGTGTCCTGCATTGTCACTCTCTGCTTTTTCTCTTATGACAGAGTCTCTCACTGAACCTGGATCTAGGCTGGTAGTTGCCAAGCCTCAGCGATCCTACAGTCTTCCCATCCTGACCTTCTAGTTATAATCATGTGATACTTCTATTTATTGATTGATTTTCTAGTGTGAGCCTGGAGATTTGAACTCAGGTTCTGATGGCTGCACAGCAAATATTCTTACTCATTGAGTGACCTACTCTCCTGTGGAGGTTTTAATTCCTAGCATTCAGAGAGGAAGTTGTGGAGTATTCTCAAAACCGAGGACTCAGAATGAATTACAGTTTTTCTTTTATATGAAAAGTTGTGAAAGGAGACTAGAGGTTCACACTGAGGATTTTACTAGTCACTTGATCTAAACACAGAGGAGTCTGATGTGTGGGAATGAGCTGTAGATCAACCAGTTGATTAGGACAGGACATCAGCATAACAGCGTACAGAGAGACACCCCTCACTGTGCAGAGGACTGGGGAAAGTGCTTCACAAATAGCAACACATTTAAGTGACATCAATGGAGAATGCTATTGTGTGCACAACTGGAAGCAGCTTGTTCTCTTGCCCAGGGTGACAGACCCAAGGGGAGTGGAGCCACAGACACAATGGGGACATTGTGCTCTCAGATGCTAGCTGCTTCCTGAAAGAATCCATAGGAAACAGAAGAATGGAGATAGGATACCTTTGGTTATCTCGGCTCCTTCTTCTTCTTCTTCTTCTTCTTCTTATTCCTTCTTTCTTCTTCTTTCCTTCTCCTTCTTCTCCTTTCTCCTTTTCCTCTCCTTCCTCCTCCTCCTCCTTCTCTCTCCTCCTCCTTCTTCTTCTGTCACCAGGATAGTTAGAACACAAATCTACTTCATAAAGGACTATATGTAAAACGCGTGGCCCACCCAATAATGACAACCCATTATTTTGGAGTGTGATCTCTTTTTTCTCAAATAGGCATCACATCCTATTCAGTGTGTTCATAAATAACAGGAAAGGAACAAGGCTAAGTACCCAGCTTTTCTACAACATGCGGAGTCTTTGAATGCCTCTCAGAAAGGCCCATTGCCTGTCTTTGATTACAGAATAGCCTTTAAAATGTATTTTTAATTGGAAAAAATGTGCAAACTCATGGTGTGCAGCATGTTATCTTGACATGTGTAAGTATGCAGGCTGGCTAAATGTGTGTGTGATAAAACTTTTCCTGGAGAGATGCAGCACACATATGTCCTCACCACAGATAGGGAATCCATGGCAGACCAAAGTATGGGGAGCACCAAAGATCATTTTGGTGAACCATGAGTTTTACTGGGGGTCACTTACAGGAATATGATGAGAGGAGCAGAATGTCTCAAAGATAGCTGTATCATCAAAGCCTACCCAAGCCTGGTGACAGCTCACGAAAGCTGAGAACCTGGAAGATTTGCATATCTCGCCAGTGGCTCAAGGATTGGAGAATGCTCCTTCCCAGGGACTCAGTTGGTCGTCTCCTCTTCCATGGGTCTTGCCTGGACTTAAGAGTCTCTTTTGTAGTTGGGTTGCTTACTCTCACAGGGAGGGGCTTAGTTAATCTTGTCAGTTTCAGAGACTTCCTGAAGTTATTTGGAGTTGTTTACTCCTGCTTAAAGAGCTGGCCTGTGGGATGGAATGTTTCCATATTAGAAGAAACTGTGACATAAAACTATATCAAGGAAATTTCACAGGTATTATCTCACATATTTACATTTTCAATGGTTAGGAACACTGAAAAGTCATTCTAATCTCTACTGATATGAGTTCAACTATTTTATATTTTATATATGAGATCATTAGGTATAAATAAAATCTTTTAAATGTTTCAGACAGTATAGAAGAGTATTGAATGGCTTTTCCTCACTCTTCCTTGGCACCAACCACTCAATACTTTGTTGAATATTCTTCTAGCCTTTTTTTTGTAAGCACAGAGCATACTTCACTATTTTTATATGATTGTGTTACATTCAGTTTATTGTAGGTGTTTTATAACATGTTCTCTGTAGAGGTCAGTTCTATTTTTATAATGGTATTATGATATTCTCCAGTGTAGATATCTCATAGTATTTGTTATCAAAGCAACTTAAAGAAGGAAGCTTTTATTTTAGCTCAGAGTTTGAGGGTGTCGTGTAATGCGTGAGTTGCTCTAGCCAGCGTTATGTGTCCTGGGTGATTATACATCCATTCATGTAGACAGTAATGATTAACTGTACTAATTCCACCTCTGGTCAGCTTTACATATGGGCCCATTTTGCTAAATAACCACAGTCTGCTTCTGCCTCTTGAAATATTACCTCCTATTGCAAGATGTACTTAATTCATCTCCAGGAATCATCCTATTCTTCAATAGTCCCAACAGTGTTCCAAGGTCCAAATTCTGTTCTGAGACCCAAGAGTTAGCTGACCCCTGTAAAATCAAAAGAAAGATATATTTTTCTATTATACAATGTCACAGAATACACATTTTCTTTCCAAAAGGGAGAAATGAAGGCATGACAAAGATATGACTAAAGTGAGTCTAAAACCCAACAGGGCAAATGGCATCTCTTGTAGCTCCATGTCAAACATCTGGGGCTCATGATAGAATTATCTGAGTTCCATAGAGCTTGAGCAATGCACGTCTCTGTTTTTGCTATCTGAAGCATACATATCCTCTCCTGGACTGGCTTTACTATGTGCCTTCAGATTTCCTCAGAGGTTGTTCCATAATTCTGGCATCACCAACTGTTGGAAGGGCCCTGCTGTTTGAGGTTGCTCAGCATTATGTGCAGGGTTCTCTCTTCTCAACAGGACCTCTGGGTCTCTGCCTGACTCTATCTGGAGAGTGTCTTTAGACATAGATGCCCCTAACCACACTTGATATATGGCCCTTGACACAGCTCCTGCTAGCTCTCCCCTCCCTGCACCTATAGCATAATTAGGTGCTGTGTTCCTGTTCATATGATAGGAGTGTGCTGCCAAATGCAAAACAAGCATCCTAAAAGTGCCTCGTCCCAACCAATTATTAATGCATATTCTAAAAGCCCCCCATACACTCCTCAAGGGCTCTATAGACTTTGTTCTCCCTGATTAAAGTTGAACTAGCTCCTGAAGTGGTTCTGGGAGTGTTTGATCTCCATTGTGCTTATGAACTTCCAGGCTCTGCATTTTGTCTTCTGTTCCTCTTGCCTCAGTGGACTAGTGGCTAATAGTCCCCCAGGGAAGAGGAGCATCACAACCAGAACCCGGGGCTCTTCACTGTAACTAAGGTTTACCTTTACAGTTCCACACAATGGCCTCTCCTGACCCCTTGCCTGCCATCTGACTCTGTCACACTTTGCCTGGTCTCAGCAGGTTTCTGAGACTTTGGTAGAAGCACCGCAGCCCTGTAACTCTTGCATTTTGCATGCCTGCAAAGCCCGTACATGTGGACAAGGGCTCCCAAATTTTCCTGCCACTTTGAGATATAGTCTGCCACTCTGTACCAGAGCTATAATGACCCATGTCAACATCTCAGTAGATGAACCTGAGAAAAACACTTCTCTAGGTGGTTAATTTAAAGCAAGAAACCCCTACAGAAACAATCTCGGTTTAATTCTCACTTTTCAAATGAATTTGCAATTTCATACGTTAGAGCCTTGGTGGGTGGGGTTTGTGATTATCGTAAATGCTACAGTGTTTCTTCTCATTTATATCTTTTCATAGTTATGTACAATTATTTTCATAGAATGGTCTCCTGGAGGTATAACCATCAGCTTATTGCTCTGGATATTTAAATATTTTAACAACTACCAAGTTGTATGCTAATCAGGTTTCACTAAAAACTGTGTCTACCAACAGAATTCAAGCGCTGCCATCCCTCACTGTCTTCCCAGTGTTTCACATTCTCAGCTCTCTGAGTATTTCATTTCTATAATGGGTAAGAAGATGAAATTCCATATTTGTTTTAAATTGAGTTTCCCCAATTACATGATTGAGCATATTTATAAACGTTGTTACATATTTGTGTCCCTTTTCTGTAAAGTCTCGTTCATATTCTAGTCTGCTTCTTCTGTTAAGAAGAACATCTATTGATGTTTAGAAATGCTTTCTTCTAGATGCTGTTTGTTCTCTGTTGCATTATGCTGCAAAAATTTCCTTTTAGCCTTTCTATTTGTCTCTCAAGTTTATTTCTGATATCTTTTGATTTATGGAATTTAAAAATTTCCATATAGGTATCCTCTGTAATTTTTGAATTGTGCAATTGTGGTGGTTTGAATGAGAATGACTCTGTCCCCACCCCCCACCCCCAGGCTCATATATTTGATGATTTGTCCCTGCCCTCCAGTTAGTGGAACTGTTTAGTAAGGATTAGGAGGTAGGGCCTCATTGCAGGAAGTGTGTCATTGAAAGTGGGCTTTGAGGTTTCAAAAGCCCATACCATTGCCAGTTATAGATCCCCCTCTTGTCCTCTCTTTCTGCCTCCTACTTGCCAGCAGGGATGCAAGCTCTCAGCCACTGCTCTAGCACCATGCTTGCCTGCCTGTTGCCCTGCTCCCTGCCATGATTGTCATGGACTCTCGCTCTCTGGAACTATAAGCCCCAATAAACTCTTTCTTCTTTAAGTTGCCTTGATAATGGTGACTTATAGCAGCAATTAACATTGATTAAAATAGCAGTGTTCTAGGTATGTAGACAAATATATAAGACTAATATAAAATCTTCACAATATCACTACCAGCTCTATAAAATCTTAACATCTTACCATATCTAATTACTTCCACTATCTTATGCTTTTTATGGGGGGGGGTAGTTTTACCCATTTTAAAGCCAATCAAAGAAGGTGTTGATGGTTAACTTCAATTGCATTTGCTAAGATAGTCTGCAAATGTCTGTGCACTATTGTTCTGATGGTCTACATGTTCCTATTGGTTTTATTTCTTCTAAATTAAGTACATTTTTCCTCCCTCCCTCTACCCTCTCTCTTTCTCTCTTTCTCCTCTTGCTTAGTCTCTGTTCCCCCTCCTTCCCCCTCTCTCCCCTCTTTCTGCCTTCTCCATCCCCTCTTCCTCTTCCTCTTCTTTCCCCCCTCCTCTTTCTTCTTCTTTCTCTTCTTTACATCCTACTGTGTAGATGTGGCTGGCCTGGAACTCATGATGTAGAAGAGGCTGGACTCAAATTAACTGAGATCCACCTGCCTCTTTCTCTTCAATGCTTGGACTCTTGATAGTGCTTTTACCAAGTGTCTGCAGATGTGAAATTCTCTTATTATTTTTAATAACTAAAAATATTTTATTTCCTTCAATAATAGCTCTGGCAGACAGCTAGCGGCCTATCCCCTATCTTTCTTCTTAGAAACAGAATTAGAATACTTACTTTCTTTGAGAAGGTCATATATTCAGCCTCTACATTTTCCAGCCTCTTGTAGCTCCAGCTTGAAAGAGATGCAAGCAAAACCCACAGGTCAACAGTAGCACTCAAGGCAGGAGAGTGACTTAGCTAAAAGAGTCTCACTTTTGTCCTTTTCCTTCTTCCCTTGAATGTAGAAACTTCATGAGACAATGAGAGAGGAGCTGCATGCTGAAGAAGGGAGAATAGACTAGAGAGAGCTGGTCTTCAGGTGTAGAATTCCACATTAATATTGAGCCATTACATCTAACCCACTGGATATAAGAGAGTGGCTCCTCTGCCTGTCTCATCTGCTGTTGTTAGCAGCAGACTTTCTGGGTGTTTATTTTTTTCACAGCTTGAGGTAATATTTTGTTGTCTTTTGTTATTTTTAGGTGAGAGTCTGTTGGTTATACCATCTTGTCCAGGGCATTCTTTAATGTGAATGTGACTAGATTTGTTTTTATTTACCTTGCTAGGTATTGAGAATACATTTTTCCATCTAAAGATATTCATGCCTTTATCTTATATTAGAAAAGGTACAGCAATTTTCTCTTTAAATATTGATTCTCTGCCATTCTTTTAAATTCCAATGTTTCTGGAATCAAATAAACGTTAAAGCATTAGGTTTTTTTTCTCGTCTTGTAATTACATTGTGTACACACACACACACACACACATACACACGTATGTTCTGATAAATTCCCTAATTTCAGTTTTTGGATTATGAAATCTTTTTGTAACAATCTTCATTCCTAGGGTCGTAAGTATAGTTAGCTTTGTGTAGAAAGCACTTGCCTTTTATTCATGTGGCCCATAAAAGTGTTCCAATCTCAAATTTTTATTAAATATTAAGTGTATAAAATTCAGTGAGATTTTTCTTTAATTTCTAGGATTCTAATAGGTTCTGTTTCTTTTCTTGCTATCTATATTTTATTAATGTCTGATTAAATAGCTTCTTATTCTTTTTAATATGGAAATTGTGGCTTTACTCTTTCTAATGACATACCAAAGGCAATGTGCTTAAAAGTCTCCCCAACTGTCATTCATAGAAGTGAATATATTTAGTGATTTACTGTCTATATCAGTCCTTATTTTCTTCAGATAAGTTAGGATTTTGATTTGAAGGCTCATTGCAGGGGGAGCCTTTGCTTCTTTGGCTTCTGCTTTTATCTCACTGCAATTTTGGTTGCCTTACTGGATAGAGCTGCCAGAGAAAATACACGGTGCCTCTAAATTTGAATTTCAACTTAACTATAAGATTTCAGCCCAAGTGTGTCTCAAATATTGAATGAGATATACTATACTTATACCGGAAAATGACTTGTTTTTTATCTGTAAGTCAAGTTTGATGATATTCTGCGCGTGCGCGCGCGCGTGTGTGTGTGTGTGTGTGTGTGTGTGTGTGTATGTGTGTGTGTGTGTATGTGTGTGTGTATGTGTGTGTGTGTATGTGTGTGTGTGTGTGTGTGTGTGTGTGTTCTCCTGTGTATGGGCATGTTAAACACAGAAGTTGGTATCAGTGTCTTTGTTGATCAGGCAACACCTTTTTGAGGTGAGGCTTCTCAGTGAACTTGAAGCAGTTTGACTAGACTACCTGGACAGTGAGCCCTAGGGAGCTTTCTATCTCCGGTCACCTCAACCCTCTATACCTGGGCTGTGGTTACACTGCTGAGCCTAGCTTTTAGTGTGTGCTGCAGATCCAAACTTGGGTCTTCAAGCTTGCCCAGCCAGCACTTCCCCACTGACCTACTTTCCAAGTCCTGACAGTCTGCATTTTTACCTGCTGAATCATGCTGTCTGATATTTGATCCTCTAGAACTCTACCCAAAACCAGAACTCAGAGAGATTTGGGGTATATCCCACAGTGACGTTTCGGTTATCAACACAACCACAGCAAAGCAGAGTAAAGCAAGCTAAGAAGCTGACTCTTAAAGGGGGTTTTGGAGGAAACAATAACAACAATGAAGGCCAACTGTTGTTTCCTGAGAATTGAAAATTCCTTCTTCTGGAGCTGGGAGCCTTTCTGCAGCTCAGAAAGTATAAACGATGCAGTGGTTTATTTGTTTGCTTGTTTTCCCATGAAACTCAGCTCTTCAGCTTTCCCTGCAGCCCCAGAAAAGCACTTTACCTGGGGAATGCTACCATGGGTATCATTTTCAAGTCAACTCCCAGCAGAAGGCACTGGATTTGTCACATGTACGTCCACACACAGATGTGAAATTACGGTGCATTGCCTGTGCCCTACGAGTTTTTAATCTGGTCTGAAGGCAGACAAACACAGGCAAAAAAGATGGAAGGGAGTTTACTAAACACGGGCAGCAGTACCAACCGAGCAGATGGAGGCTGGCATGAACAAAGCAGTGAACCGGGACAGTGTCCCACAAAGGAAGTGCCGCTTACCGACCAGCTCCTATGAGCCATCCGGGTGACCTCACTTAATTCTCAGTACAGTTTTACAAGACAGAATTTATCATCCTGACTTTGCAGGGGAGGAAATTGAGGCCAGCATGATTAAGTGCCTTGCCCTATATCACATGATTAATAAATAGAGTGTCTAACCCCATACTGTTTTCATAAACCCATGGGTCAGTGCTGGCAAGTTACACTGGGAAATGTGGAGAATGAAGGTCAAGCAACACTGGCTGGATTTTAAGACCTTAAGATGCAAGAGCGCCCCGTATCATTTCCCACCAGCTTGCTCTGCACATTCCTAGAGAATGCCCTTGGGTGAATCAAAAGGAACGGCACTCCACCCAGGTTTTAATAGGAAAGGAAAGGGGGATACAACTTTGACTGTCAGTGCTGTGGTCGCCTGTTTAGGTGCCTGTTCCCTCACTTCTCTGGGCCCTGGAGTAATTCCGGAGGGTTTATAGTAATTTGAATCACCACACTAAATGTGGCTATGAAATAAACCGTGGTTGGGTTTTGATGGATTTGCTTAGAAAGTGAGTTATTATGCTCTGAGAGAGCTGGGTGCTATAAAATTTTATATCCTCGAATTGGGAATGGCTGTGCTTCCTTACAGTAGCAGAGATGCCAGTAACTTATTTCTGTCTTTGCAAATATGTGTCAGCGAGGTTTATGGCATTGCGCGCCGTCAACCTGTACTTAGACACAGCTTCTCCCTGGCATCTTTTCTGCCTCTGCTATGAGATCGGGGCACGAGATAGGAGCGGGATTTGCCCTGAATTGAGATTGAAGGCTGCCTTTGAGTGAGCTGGAAATTCCTCTATCCTGCCAATGTGGAAGATAGAAATGCTTGTGGAGATTATTCCGAGCACTGAATTGGGGCAAAGTTAATTGTTCTGGAAACAACTTGAAAAATCAAACAGGTGCATTTGTAGGCTTGCACTAGAAGTAAAGGATAAGTTAGAGAGAAAGCATGTGTCCCTCCCTAGAAAACCATGGAAAGGCAGAAGGGAGAACCGAGCCTGAAGAGAGTGATCTTTATTTCTATTTACTCATTCTACATTTTGTGAGTTGTGTGGTCTTTATTGATATTCAGAAATATATTTAGCTGCCTTGTTATATATTTATTTTTAATTAATTAATTAGATTGATTAATTAATTAATTTTTCATCTTGATTGGCTCTTCCCCTTCCTTCTCTCCTCCCAGGCCTTCCCTCACACATCCCTTTCCCCTATCCCACACTCTCAGTTTCTCCACGGAGAAGGGGAGACCTCCCAGGGATATCAACCCACCTTGACATATCAAGTTGTAGTAGGACTGGGTGCATCTTCTTCTACTGAGGCTAGACAAGGCCATCCAGTGAGGGGAAAGGGACCCAAAGGCAGGCAACAGAGTCAGAGGTGAACTTTCAGATATCCACACTGCTGCTCCCCTGTGGTGACATGGGTGATCAGGCACTGAAACATCTTCATGACACCTTGTGTTTGTGTGTGCATTGTAATTTTCTATTTTCACCCATTCATTCTCTTATGTGTGCATTTATTCAGTGTTTGTTGAGAGCTGATTTTGTCTCAGGAAGGTTACAGAATTCGTGATATTCTGAAGATACAATCCAAGTGGCAGGTGCGAAGCATTGAGGGCATAGCAGGAAACAGCAAAGCCTGCCCATATGAAACTGCTATCCTAGCGCAGGAGACAAAACTTGAGTAAGTATGTCAAACCAGGCCTATTCAGGCCTTTCTGATAGTAACATAGACGTGACAATAACCAGGAAAAACACTCTAAGCAACATGTGTGCATGCATTCGTGCGCATGTGTGTGTGTGTGCGTGCGTGTATGCGTACGTGTATGTGTGTGTGTGTGTGTGTGTGTGTGTGTGTGTGTTTAGAGGTTATGTAAAACAGCCTCTCAGCAGGGAATGACCTTTGGTGGAGAATGAAAATTGCCAAGAATATTCTGCAAAGATTTTGGGGAAAAAATAGTCCCAAGCTGAGAAAGCAGAATGCATGAAAGGGTCTGAAGCATGAAGGAACCGGAACTGCCTGTGAGGACAGATTGCTGTGTGGGCGGGTACGGGTTCGGAGGCCAGAAGGCGCTGCTCCGACAGTACCAAAGGAGAAGTGATCGGCCTTGCGACTGGTGATGAGGGAAGAGCCGCAAGCTGGTGGGCTTTGGCTGTCCTACAAAGAAGAATGGTTTAACCTTGTCAGGAGGTTAAGAAGCTTTCCCGAGGAAGTTTCTTGGCACTGAGCTCTGAAGACCAAATCCAAGCATAGGTGAAGATGCCAGGGCAGAAAAACCCCAGCTCATAAATAAATGGGCTCCTTGTAGCAGGTCAAGCATGAAGCTTTAAAATAGGGTTGTATGCTTGGGTAAAAGCAAGTAGTAAAGGGAAGCTGGGAAAATGGACAGGGAAGACCTTGAGGGACCCTGTGAGCCATGTTAGGGAAATTGGGCTTCTTTCTAAGTGATGGGGGTGGTGTGGAATTATAAAACAGCTCTCAGCAAAAGCAACACGGTGGAATGTGAGTCTCAAAAAGGCCCCTGGGGCTGGAGAGATGGCTCAGCCGTTAAGAGCGCTATCTGCTCTTCCAGAGATCCTAAGTTCAATTCCCAGCAACTACATGGTGGCTCACAACCATCTATAATGTGATCTGATGCTCTCTTCTGTCATGCAGATGTATGTGCAGTCAGGGCACTGTATACAGAATAAAAAAAAAAAAAGGCCCTTGGACAGGAATGGAGAGATCACCACCTTCCTATTGGACAGTCAGCCTCCAAGGGAGATTGTCTCTTCCCATTGCCTTAGGAAACCACACCTCTAAGGGTCGGAAGGACGGAGGGTAGGACATATCACACAGTTAACTGGAAGCTATAGCCACAGTGCTCTGGGCCTTTTCTTCATTGTCCTTGGAGACAGCCCCAACCTTTTGACTAGAATTGATGAAAAAAAAAATACAACTCTAATCTGAGAGGGAATAAAAGAGTGTTTATTCTAGAGCCAAGTAGGAGTGGCCACAGCCCAGGAACATGGATTCAGGTTGCCCTAAGTACCGTATTCCCAAGTAGTAACAGTTTCATGAAGTTTTTATAGTAACAGTGCAAAAATATCACAAGTCAGGTCACCTTTAGTACTTATTTTATTTATAAGTATATGTGTGCATGTGCACATGTATTCACGTGCTTGCAGAGGCCAGAAGCGGGTGCCAGCTATCCTAAAGCTGGAGTTACAGGCGGCTGTGAGCCATCGATGTGGGTTGCTGGGAATTGAGTTCTAATCCTCTGAAAGAATAGTGAATATGCCTTATCTTGTATCCTTTTCTCCAGTCCCTTCAAGGAATTTTGTAAAAATGAATTGGTGGGACCACCAGGAAGTGGGTCATAGAAAATCAAAGGCATCTCGGTTAGAGGCTTCAGATGCTACCTGATGACATTCTTAGCCTTTGGCTTGGTAGAAAGTAGGTATCTGTACACATGAAAAATACCTACCCATTCCTAGTTACAGGAATAATTACCTATTTATCAGGAACTATTTACCTAATAGGTACGGTACTGAGAACTTCAGTTCTCACGAGAGTGTACAGTAGTGACCATGTGCTACAGGTTCCTCCCGTACTGTAGGCCATTTCCCCCTCTTCCCATATTTCAGAATGTTCACTTCACCTTATGTCTAAGTTATTGTTCTATTTCTGTAAAGAGATATCATGACCAAGGCAACTTAGAGCTCACTTAATTGGAGCGTTGTTTAAAGGGGTTGTCCGTGAACATCCTGGTGGGAGCAGGGTGGCAGGCAGGCAGGCATGGATGGTGCTGGAGCATTAGCACATGTGTGGGCTGCACGTTTTAGGCAGAGAGAGCTAACCGGGCCTGGAATGAGCATTTGAAACCTCATAGCCCCTCCCAGTGACACCTCCTCCAACAAGGCCACACTTCCTATTACATTCCAAAAATAGTTCTGCAACTAGGGACCAAGCATTCAGATATATGAGCCTGTGGCGGCCATTCTTATTCATATTGCCACACCTTGGGTCCAAAGTTCCTAGGGTGCATCTATGGGCTTCCTTTCCTATTCCAATCAGCATCTTTGAATTCAGTATTTATTTTTCATGGGGAGTCCGAGAGGGCTAACTAGAATTAACTACTATCATTCATTCCTGTCAGAATCCCTCATTCATCTGTTCACCCATCATTCATCCTTCTTCAGAGAGATGGAAAAATAGATAAGAGAACCAGCTGTGAAGGCTTAAGTGGGCAGAGTGTTTGAAGGACTTGCTCAGCTGTCTTTGCTTGCTAGAGACCCAGGCAGGTTAAGGGCTTGTAACCCAAGCACGGTGGATAAAGTTGGACAGATCACACAGCTCTCTGGCCAGCCAGTCTAGAAAAAGCTAAACTCTAGGTTCGATGGGAGGCATTGACTCCAAAAACAAAGTGGAGAGCAGTATCTTTTTGGTGTCTATAAAGGCTGATGAGAAAGAAGATAGGAGCACAGGAGACATGAAATTTTCAGTAGTTACAGAACAAGAGGCTACCCCATGAGTGGGTTTGCGCTCCTCCCAACTGCGTGAGAACAGAGGTGCTGACAGCAAGAGGAAGCAGGAGGCTGAGCCCTTCTCTGGGTTGGGTTACCTCTCCTCTTCCTGTCCATCCCCGCTGGAGTTTCCCCAAGTCTTTGGGAGTTAGCAAGGCTATTTGGTTAATCTCAACTGTTATCGATGGCTATGGGCTGTGTTTATTTATTTACTTATTTGCTTTGCCAATCAAACTCGGGCTTATTGACAGGTCCAAGCCTGCCTGGGGCTCCCTCATCCAACCCACCACTGTGCACTGAGAAATAATGAGTTACTGAAGTGTCAGAAACAGATCTCAAACCGACATTTCCCCCTTAGTGTCAAATTCAGCACTTTTCCTGCCTCCCTATAAATTACCAGCTATGGTCTTCCCTTATCCCTCCCCCTCTCTCTCTTTCTTTCCCTTTCTTCCTCCCTCCTTTCACCTGCTGGACCCTCTTAGGAGTGCATAGGCTTCCAATGAGAACTCAACATGACCCGCTCTGATGGAGGAAGTGGTAGGAGGGATGTGGCTTGGTTACCTTGTTGTGGTGTCATCGTCCCCCTCACCCCCCCCCCCCGCCTGCTCTTAAGGAAGGCTCCAGCTTTCAGATTCTAAGCGGATGGAGAGAGTGAGGAGCCCAGGCAGGAGTAGGCTATTAATTGCTTCTTGCTGTGGCAGTGACCTCTGTCTGCACAGGGCATCCAGAGCTGTTTTGTTTTTTGTTTTTTTTTGTTTTTTTTTTTCCAAATTCCATCATAGTCTGGAGCCTTTTCAAAAGCTATCTTGTTTCTGAGTGGTATATATTGAATTTACTGGCTCTGGAAAAGGCAGAGTGGGGGTCTTGGGATTATTTAGGAAGACAATGCAAGGTAAGACTAGGCAGGTAAAAAAAAAAAAACATTTCAGACTGTTCTGGGCTGAAATATAGGACTACATTGAAAATGGCAGGAAATTTATTTATTTACTCAACCAACACAGGCAAAACTCTTTCATAAGGCAAACGTCTGTGCTAGGTCCTGGTGATGCTGGGCTGGGCCATACTAGGTCCCTGCCCTAGTGGAGTCTGCAGCTGGCTGGAGTGGAGTCTGGTGACCATGCCAAGAATCTGACCTTATCACAAGGATCCAGGGACCCTCTGAGAAATTTTAAGTAGAAGGAGGTGACTCGATCTGCTTTTCATTTCAGAAGACATTCTGGAGGTTAGCATAGAGGGGAGGTATAAGGTGAAGGACTCCTGTGAACTCACGCAGATGTTCCAGTCTAGCTGAGAAACGATGGGGCTCTAGGAGAGGCCGGAGCAGTAGGCATAGAGGGGACAGGTGTTAGAAGTACAGAGTGGCACTTAGAGTTTGGGGTTAAAACTATTGTAAATCCTTTGATACTGTTAAAGAGCCTGTGTTAGGTCGTTTTAAGACTTGGCAGAGTCAACTTGTGACTTCTCTCTCTCTGACTTCCTCCTGAGCCTTCCATCCATCCATCACCTGGAAGCAGCTGCCTTGCCTTCCAGATGAAGGTCCTGAAGTTATCTCTCACTTGATCTCACAGTGCCCTTGACTGGAGATGCTCTTCAAGACAGCTCCATCTAACACCATGCACGCACCTAGCCCCACCTCTAGTCTCCCTCCAAGAACGCTTAAGCTCCTGAGTTTGAGGAAATTAACCTCCTCTCCTGTGGCTGCACACCCTGGTCTTGGAAGCCTTCTTTCCAGAATTCTGTCTGCCTCTGATAGATTCTGTCCATTTTTAGTTTTACTCTAGGAAGTTCCAAAGATGAAACCAAACAAGATACAGGGCAGCTTGGAAAGCTCTGATGAACGGTGAATGTTCATCCTGGAAGCAACATTAAGAGAAGGATATAAATTCCCATGTTCATTGGTACCAGGCAGTGGGAGGCAGCAGGGTGACCACTTCTCACAGTGTTGAGTCACCCGAGCTGCTCCAATTAAAGCATGTGCCTAGGAAACACTCAGGAAGATTTTACCATCTAAACCTTGAGCTTTCAGATCCATCCTTTTATCCATATCCTTCTCTTCCTGGTACCCACAGGGTCTGTTGCTGGCCTTGTCTTGTTCCTTCCCTCCGACGTGAGGCTAAACAGTTAGCCCCAGGGATCTGCACCCTACTCCTATTTCTGAACCCTATGCAAGCAGCCTAATTATCTACTGTAGCAGCTCAGAGGCAAACGCTTAATTGGCCATAAAGCCTTGTGGGGTCACGACCTCTTACTAAACTCTTCCCATTAAGCCCTCGTGTTTACACAGCACCGTAAATCTGACTCATGGGTCCTACCGAAACTTTTCCACTTCCTGTCCCTTTCTGGGAAGCCATTTGCTTTCTTGTGTTTGACTGGTGGCTGGGTGGGAAGAGGCCTTTCCCTAGACTACAGGAACCCAGCATGTGAGTTGGTTCCTTTCCTTTCCATTCCCACCCACTATTGGACAGATCTGCATTTTCAGGTCAATTAGCCCTTTCCTCCTCAGGTCACCTGTGACTGACTGCTTGGACCATCCTCTACCAGGCAATGGCATCTTGCAAAATTGCTTGAAGGCCCCTGGGCCCCCTCCTTCTTACAACCTGAATATATTAGTACAGATATTTGCAGCAGGGGAAATTTTTTGTAAAAAACCTCCATGAAAATGTGGATAGTGACAAATGAATCAGATACTCACATAAGCCAGGTTTCAGAATATATAGAAAACATGCCACAAAAAAAAAAAAAAAACAGTGTGTAATGGAGGTAAAGATAAACAACAATACAAAACACAACAGTCTGGACTGCAGCTATAGCACAGTTTGGTTAGGGGGGGAAAAAGAATGCTGTTATAAAGAAAGAAAATGCCGGAACCAATATATTGCTGCTACTTACAATGAGCTGACAGGTTAAACAAGAACAAAGAAGGGTTAAATAAATATATGATTATAGTACACGAGGAAATCTAATGGAAAAAATAAGACCTTGCCTATAGGAAAAAAAAAAAAACCAAACGGCTCAAGAAATATGGAAATTGTAAACAAAGTCATAACAGTAGGAAGTTTCCCGTGTTTTTGTAAAAATTTTAATTTGTATAGAAGCTTCTTTTTCATGATTAATGACCAGAGGAAATACTGCTGTAAAGGTTTAAAAGACAATGGATATGCTGTGTAAATAAAAAAGAAGAGAAACATAACTTTAAACAGCTGAGACTTTACTACCTACACTATAGAGCAAGGGGATTAGAGTGAAGCTTATCAGATTCTTAAATCCAATGTCACGTATTTACACTTCCAGGCTCCAATAAAAAAAAGGAACATGTACTCCTGAGTGACAAGGCTGGGTACTGTGGGTGACAGTGTGCTGCCAGCTACCTCAGAGATGTGATCCTATTAAACCAGCAGCAAAAATACTGCATGGAATGAAAGAGGAGCTGTTGTAAATTATAAGATACAGGATGAGAATAATTAGGAGAGCCCCATCTAGTCACTCATCCTGACAGCTTTGATGGGTGTCTACCCTGTGCCAGGTGCTGGGCTCTTTTGCTAGCAATTTATTCTAGCAAGTATTGTTTTGCTTCATAATGACAATTATTAAGGTGCTACAGACAACTGGCTTAATCACAAAATATAGGTCATTGGGAGGTAACGAAGTTTCCATAAATAGACTCTAAAAAAAATATATTTTTAATGTGCAACATGTGAAGTATAAGGAACCTCATCAGGGAAAAAGAATTGTGTGCTTTCCTGGGATCATGAGTAGCAATGTGGCGAACGCTCCCGCCGTAGAACTTAGAAGGTACAGCTTCATGTGTGTAGGAGGATTAGGCGTGTTATTAGTAAATAGCAAAATGAAAGTAGATGCTAAAAGAACCTGGAGAGGAGCTCATTCCTTCTTTGCTTGAACTAACATTTTCAGTAATAAGAATGGCAGGTTAAGATGCATACAGATTTAAAATGCCACCAAACAGAGAAAATGCAGACATGAAGGACATGAGTGGGACTCACATCTTCGATATAACACATCTAAGTTTAGAATGTACAAAGGGACCAAATGCATCTACAGTAAATGAACCCACACATTTATTAAACTTGTAGCCAGAGAGGGCGAATGGAACATAAACATAACAGGAAAGTTAGCAAGCAAGAAAAATCACTTTACAGATAATCAGAGAAAGAAATGAAAAGAAAAACAACTAAGCCATGTTGAGTCTCTGTTAGTAAAAACAAGCCTAATAACAGAACCCAGTGCTGCCCTTTGTCTGCAAGTGCAGACTGTTTGACATCAGTGGCATGTCTGTCAACATTTAGGAGGGACAGCTATGGAGAATCTTCTGTCAGTTTCCCCTTTTGGGAAAATTAATGAAATCCCTTTGTATCAACCAGACTGCATAGCAGCATTGCCGATAGTTGGGAAGAGCCAAGCTCTCCCATGTGGCTTTTTTGTTTAGTACTTTCAGTCCCAGTTCTAGGGCTCATAATGCCAAGAAATCACAAGCTGAAAGCTGGTCAGATACCCAGAAAAAGTACACACACTGTGCTAAAGCTGGGTGAGGTGACTCACACCTATAATCCTGGCACTTGGGAAGTCGAGGCAGAAGTGTAAGTTTGCGGATAGCTAGATTACACTGGGAGAACCTGTCTCAAAAACTAAACCAAACATTTCATGAGGTCCACTAAGCAATAACTATTTAATTTTATGTGTAAGACATTTTGTCTGCATATGTATATCTATGTACCATGTGCATGACTGGCAACCGGAGATGCCAGAAGAGGGTAGAGCCTGTGGGACCGGAATTAGAGAAAGTTTTCTGCCACAATGTGCGTGCTGAATTGAACCTTGCTTCCAAAAAACAGCAGCCAGGGCTCTTAACCACAGAACCAACTCTCTAGCCATAAAACTAACTTTTAAATTAAAAGTCAGTTAATACTTAAATGATGTGTTAATTATTGTTTATGTGTGTATGACGTGCATGAGCGTGAGTGCAGGCCCATATGGGCCATGACACAACTGTGGAGATCAGAGGACAACTCTTTGGAGCTGGTCCTCTTTTCCATGTGGATTCTGGGAATTGAGCTCACCAGGCCTGCTCAGCAAGAGCTTTTACAAGCTGAGCCATCTCACTGGCCCTTGGACAACTAGCTGTGAACTATGTGTCTTGTGGAAAATTACAGTAGTCAAGAACAAAGTGCGGTTTTCACTAGGCCATTATCCATACTGTGCAATGTGCTATGAAGTACTCTTTTGAGATCATCTCATTCAGCTCCCTCTACAGCGTGAGACATAGATGTGAACACTTGAAGACACTGATGCACACAGTTATGTGACTTACCCAAGGCCACCTGGCCAGAAGAAAGGACTTGGGTTCCAGTGTCCCAGTATTCTTGACATCTGCCTTCCCTGCTTTCTTTGAGTGTCTTTTTAGAGCAGCCCCTGGACTGACGCATTTCGTGGAGCCGTGAGGATGGAAGGTGCTGACGGTACCCCACTTTGGGATAAAATATCTCTACCCCAGTTTTAGGAAGGTGCACTACAGCCAGGCTCTTTTCTACCCTCCACTCCTGCAGCTCTTAAGGTTTCATCGAAGTGGAGTAGCTTTGCACTCCTCCCTCCCATGATATTAACACAGAGGAAGGAGCCCCGCCCAACACCGGGGAACTACATGTGTGTATTCTCCTGGGACTGCCTTTTCCAGTGAGACCACTTCTGAAAGACTGAGCCCATGCTCTTCTCTTCTAACTTACTCGTTTCTCTCACACACACCTCCTTCCTTTCCCGATGAATATTTAGCACCTTAAATATACCTTAAAATGATTCTAAACGCATTATTTTGACATCGGGCTCTCAAGTCTGAGCCAAATGTCTCCTTGAAGGGCTTTTGCCTCCCCCCTCGCCTCCCACTTGCTTTAATCGCATTCAAAGCTCCAGAATAGAAGCACTTCTGGGCATTTCTATGTGGTTTTCTTGCTGTGATTTTGCACTTGGGTCATGTGGCAGGAGAAGGCTGAGCTGGGAGGGAGGCTCCCTGGAGTGATTAGCAGACCAACCCCTGCCCTTTGGGGACCTGACCTTGTGCATATCAAGCTGTTCTAGGCCAAGTCCAAAGTGCTGTTGGGGGAAACACTTGACCACAGAGCTGTTAAAGCTCACAGCAGCAGCAAAGCTGATGCCACCTAGTCTGTGGCTTGTTTCTCTGTGATGTGCAAGGGGTAAGAGTGTTTAACAATTTTAATACCTAAAAGGAATTTAAAGAGAGAGGACAGAGAGAGGGGGGAGGGAGAGGGAGAGAGGGAGAGAGGGAGAGAGGGAGAGAGGGAGAGAGAGGGAGAGAGAGGGAGAGAGAGAGGAGAGAGAGGGAGAGAGAGAGGGAGAGAGGGAGAGAGAGAGGGAGAGGAGAGAGAGAGGGAGGGAGAGAGAGGGAGAGAGAGAGGGAGAGAGAGAGGGAGAGAGAGAGGGAGAGAGAGAGGGGGGAGAGAGAGAGGGAGAGAGAGAGGGAGAGAGAGGGAGAGGGAGAGGAGAGAGGGAGAGAGAGACAGAGAGAGGGAGAGAGAGAGAGGGGAGAGAGGGAGAGAGAGAGAGAGAGGGAGGCGAGGAGGAGAGGAGGGAGAGGGAGGAGAGAGGAGAGGAGAGAGAGAGGGAGGGGAGAGGGAGAGAGGAGAGAGAGAGCGAGAGAGAGGGAGGCGAGGGGGAGAGAGAGGAGAGAGAGAGGGAGAGAGGAGAGAGAGACGGGAGAGAGAGCGGAGCGAGAGAGAGGAGAGGAGAGGGAGAGAGAGAGAGAGAGAGAGCGAGAGGAGGAACAGGTCTTGTTCTCAGCCCAGAGAGTTTATCTTACAAAGATGTCTCAGGCAGAGAAAAAAGAAATAAGATGACTCATTATAATAAGGTAGATATTTTGACAAGAAAAATGTTAACATCTTAATGAAATCCCTGAGAGGAAATTTGCATACAGCAGTCTCTTTGTTGCAAAAAAAAAAAAAAAAAAAAAAGTCACAGATGCTTTATTTAAAAAAAAATCAAACCCTAATTTTGTCAAATATTCAAGCTGGGAATGATTTTAAAGATTTTCCTTATCACTTGGGGTATTTTTTTCTTTGTCAGAATTACAGATGCTTGGAGTAGAAGCCCTTCCCTCTGCTTGCCCTCCTGAGGACCTACAGCAAGGAACACTGTCTTAACTCCTTCCCAGTTCTAAGCTTCAGGAGCGGGCAGCTGAGAACCAGGACTCAGTGGAGCAGGGAACTGCTTGCTCTGGTCTCTGTACATTCCTATTCTCACTCACTTCTTCAGCTTCACCCTCGGCCAAAAACCTAACCCCCAAACAAACCAAAAACCAACCAACCAACCAACCAACAACAACCAACCAACCAACCAATCAAAACCAATCAAAAAAAAACCCTCCTATGTTTTTTGAATCTCTTGGAATTATCTATCATTTAAAGTCTGCCCAACATTTTTGCAGATTATTGCTTTAACAGCCCGTGACAGGGAGTCCCCGTCTCTTGAGTAGCAGGGTGCTTCATGGACCTGAAGTCTAGCTCTCAATAGTCTTTCCAACCATGCATGGGTTAGTAAACAACTCCTCTCATCCCCACTGTTTTTAGCAGCAGTCTTTCCCATGGCTGTAGTTGATTACGTGTCTTCACGGAGCCCTAAAGCAGGTAGGTGAACTGGTTTGTAATCACATACTAGCATTAAACCATTTGGCCCACTCTCGGGCTCTTGTGATATCACAGGGCAGCATAGACCTTGCACAAGACAACATTTCCATCAGTGGAAGCCAGAGGACTCTCCTCTGTAGCTGCTGCTCTGGAAGGAAAAATAAAGCCAGGTCTTCATTGAGGTATGAAAGAAATCACCTCAGGGTAGAAGGTGACTTGAGAGGACTTGGTGAATTCACAGATTGTTACTTCTGAGAGGGACTGTAATCCTAGGTGAGGTCGCCATGGAAGTTTTGGGTAGATGTTTACAACCTCTTGAATGCATAATGTCCAGGAAGTGGACATTGTTAGGGGTAATAAGAACAGAGACTCTTGGCTAGGAGACAAAGACATTTCATCAACAAGGATTCCCTGGAAAGGAGGAGAGGGACCTAAAAAGAACCAAGTCAGGGTTATTGGGTTTGCTTAAAGTCAGGAGGAAGCTCAGAATGGTGGGGGCAGAGGTCCATCTCCCATCTCCCAGAAGTCTGTCTGCCAGCTGCACAGCCCCAGCAGGTGTTTTGTGTTGTCGTTGTTTTATTTTTCAGAGTGCTTGTGGTACCACAAGAACCAGACTCCAGACACCAGTGGGTGCCCTTGCTATGTTACCTGCTACCCTGCACTGTGGGGGGCCTGCATTCTGACCTACATTGTATCCCTATTCTGAGCAGAGATTCTAGTGGGAATGAGAACAAACCAAACAGATTAGGTGGCATAGGCTACAGGGCCGAATGCATTACTATGACTCTCTACATCATCAGCTCTGGATATGGACCTTGGAAACCCAAGATGAGAAGGTCCATGGAGTAAAGGAAAACTCCTTATGGGCTCTGCTTGATGTCATACTAACAGCAGTCTCAATGAGACTTTATGTATAAGTTAAAAATGCCTACAAAAGTCTTTAAGCTTTCCCCCCATTTAATGTTTTTTTTCTTAGTTCAAGATATAGTGCAGAGAGAGCACCAGTGTGATTCTCAAAACTTTATTTTCTCACTTTCCTCCCTTCCTTTTCCCTCCTGCTTATTGAAGGGACAGTGTCAGATCACTGACAATGGTGGCTTTTAGTGTCCTGGAAGTCCATTAGAGGCATGGCTGAGGGTACCTTTAATAAAAGGCTAGTTAACTAGAGAAAGCCCACAGACTTGTTGCACTTAGGATTTATGTGGCACAGAAAGTAAAGATGTCCAAACTAGGTGAACATTGATGGTCATTTAATGACGAAGTTCTGTACAGGAATTTTAATACGACAACATGGCCACTATGGCAAGGGATCACATCCAAAGACCTAGGTCTGTGTGATCCAGCTGGAATACAGACACACCCTTAGTATACACTTTTAATTCCTCTGGCTCAAATATAGACACAACATACCTTTAATCACTTTGACTGGAATTTAGTACACACTTTTAATCCCAATGGCATTTAATTGAGTGACAGACAAAGTGATGAATCAAGGAAAGATTTGACAAAATGAGTCAGATACATCCAGCTCTCAGAAACAGACAGGAAAGAGAAGCGACCTTAGCAACACAGAGAGCAAACTTGAGGGAGTTGGTGGAGACTACAGCAGAGTTCTGGAGTACATTATACTCCTGGTTCCATGCAGGTCAGTTGAGTGTAGTTCAGTTCAGTTCAAGGAGTTCAGACCAGTTTTTTTCCAAGCAGAGAGAAGCCAGTTTTTATCAGTCATCTTGGAGAGTTTTGAACCAGAATAGCTGAGTTGAACCAACCAGCCAGAGGTTAGAAAGAGCTAGAAAGGGTGAGTTTACTCAGCAGGAAATTTCAGAAGGTGAAAACATTCTAGGCCTAGGTTAGCAGACAGAGACTGGAAGCTGAAACCTTCAAGGTCCAGGCTTGCAGGAGATCAGATTGTGGAGAGGCTAGAAGCTTTTAGGATTAGGCATAGGGATAGTTAGATAGAAATGCTCTGGGCTCAGCCCAAGCCACACATACCTAAAGCTTAGGAACAGCTCTCTTTTTATTGCCTCATCAGGGGAAGTAAAAACAACATTCATGAAGTTGGCAGTTGTGGAGAAACATGATCAGAAGACAAAGCATAGGCAGTAATGGTAATAAGCTTGGGGAACATAGGCAGGACTTTATTGTCACACTCTGCCTGGTCTATGTCTTTCAAATGAGTGTGTACCTTTTCTTTGGATATAGAGAGGGTATTTATGGGATGAGGGTCTTACAAGAGGAAGCTGTATCGGTTACCTTTTGCATCACTATGACAAAAGTCATGACATAAACAAATGACAGGAGAAAAGGGTTTATCTTGGTTCACAATTTCAGAGAATTTCAGTCCATCACAGCAGGAAGGGCATGACAGTGCTGATCAGAACACAAAGGTGAGTGTGGCAGTCAACTCTTATCACAGTGGACCAGAGACCAGAGAGTATAACAGGAACCAGAAGCTACCTATAACCTCTGATGGGCCACTCACCACATCCTGCATTGGCTACAGAGGCCCCGCTTTCTAAAGGTTCCATAACTGAGATGGGGAACAATTATTCAAATATGATCCTCTATGGCAGGCATTTCAAATTCATACCTGGCATAAGGCCAGGGGACTTTCAGCCTTATCAAAAGAGAAGGTCAGAAGAAGGTCAGAGAGACTTTCTTGCTTCTGTTTTCTCAAAAGAGATATCTTATTTTGTGTAGTGCATCATCAACCTTACTATCTCTTGGCTCATTCAGTCTGAGCAAAAGCGAGCTACTATGTCCTGAGGATACTCAAGGAGCTCGTGTGTGTGGGTGTGTGTGTGTGTGTGTGTGTGTGTGTGTGTGTGTGTGTGTGTGTGTGCATGTGCTTCAAATAGGGTGAGTTTGAGATGTCTTACCAACCCCTGGCGACCACTGAGTGCAGCATCCAAAAAGTAGATCCTTCATCCTCAGTCATGCCCTCACTGATAGCTTGCCCAGGCTTCATGAGAGACCTTGAGATGGGACCACTCAGCTAAGTTGCTTCAGAGAATCCCAACATGCAAAAATTGTGTGCAATAATAAGTGTTTACTTTTGCTGGATGCTTCTGGGCTTGGGAGAATTTGATATGCACCTATTAGGAATGAATATTGTTCCTTTATAAAACAGACATAATAATTGACTGGCCTGGATCTCCCAGGCTCCTATAATTGTGCAATACTTTCTCTTCACCTGGCCTGATGTCGGAGTGTCTTGTACTTGGAAGTCCTTCTCTTCTTGACATCAAAAAAAATTTTAAAATAAACACCACCTTCAAAATCATCTGCTTTATCTTAACCCTCAAGCTGCAATGGGTTAACAATTCATGAGTGGAGTTAGGCGATAGCCTGTTGTGACAAGGATTCTTTGGGGAGATGGGATTTGTGGGTCAGAGATGGGAAGGAATGAGTCAGTCAGACGGAGTCATGTGACCACGGGCAAGCCATTATAACCTTATGAACTTTATTCCCTCCCCACTAGCTGTACAGTGAGAATCATAGATGCAGCTAACACACAGTCCCCTCCTTGCCCCTCTCTGTTCTTGGTTCCCATGAGCATAAGTGATGACAACACACTTATGTGAAGCACTATGAAGGCCAGAAATATCTGTACCAAAATTAGCTTCACCAAGTGGAAACAGGTGGGCTCTCTCTCTATTTATTAAGTGCTTTGTTTCTGTGTGTTCCTGAGAGCAGGAGACATCCGCACACATATAATAAGTTTCTTGTTTTCAAGGGGCTCACAGCACTGAGAGTGATTAATAAGAAAGCAGGCAATTAGTAGAACTGTGAGAAGTGCTAACTCCAGGGCAATTGATTCCTTTTCTCGTCAAGTATCTATTGAGCGCCCCTTCCCTCACCAGTCAATAGGCTGGGTGTTATCGATCGATGTTGGACTTATTGGAAAGCCCTTTGAGAAAACAGCCAGAAGGGGGATCGCTGAGGTGAGGTGAGTCATCAGGTTTGGGGAGGAGAGGGTCCCGTGAGGTTTAAGGTTAAAGGTACTTCACGCGGGAGATATAAAGACAAGGAGGTAGTCACAACATGGTGACACTGGTGCTACATCACGATCTCAGAAGTGCCAACACCAGTGAGAAACTCCAGAAAGGCTGACTGAAGATTTTGGGGCACTACTGACTCCAAACTAGCTTACCTACTATGCGGCATGCTGGTCAGCAGTGTGGCTGGTATTTCAAGTTGGAGAGCCTCTTTGCTTCCATGTATCTTTTGGTGTGATTGCAACCTTGTTCTCCTGGTTCTGGAACTTATGGGCCCTTTTGCACCATGAGTGACTTAGAAATACCAACTAATTTCAATATTAGCCCAACTGATAATTAGGTTAATCAAGCTAATAATTAGCAGGATGGATTTATTGCACAATAAGTCATCCAGGGTATGCCAAGGCCAATTAAAAAATTAAAATTAACTGCTGTTTGAGATTCCCTATATCTTTGACCCTGCTAATGGCTCAGGTGATCCATCCTTGAATGTGCTCATTAAAAAGGCTCACTTTCCTCCATGCTT
>NW_026131493.1:0-36201 GCF_903995435.1 Acomys russatus | reverse complement strand
GTGTGTGTGTGTATGTGTGTGCTTGTGCTTCCTCCTTCTGCTTTTGGTGCAGTGGACTTATTTATAGTCTGTGTTTTCACTGTTTAACTAACCTTCTTGTCTTGGAGCTATTCTTCTAGTATCTTTGTTAGGGCTAGGTGTTTTCACAGGTGTTGCTTAACTTTGGGTCTGACAGGGAATATCCTGCTATCACTATTGATAGTCTGCCTTTGTAGGTTACTTGGCCTTTTACCTTAGAAGCTTTCAATATTCTTTCTTTGTTCTGTACATTTAGTACTTTTATTATAATGTGGCAGTAGGATTTCCATTTCTGGTCTAATCAATTTGGTGTTTGGTAGGCTTCTTGTATGTTTATAGGCTTCTCTTTCTTTAGATTGGGGTTATTTTCTTGTATGATTTTGTTAAAACAATTTTCTGTTAGATGCAACTGGGAATGTTCTCTTTCTTTTATTTCTATTATTCTTGAATTTTGTCTTGTCATAGCATCACTAATTTCTTGGATGTTTTGTGTCAGAGGCCTTTTAGGTTTAACATTTTCCTTGACAGATGTATCAGTTTCTTCAATTGTATCTTTTACACTTGAGATTCTCTCCTCCATCTCCTGTATTCTTTTCATGATGCATACATCTGTCATTTGGATTCTTTTTCCTAAATTTCCATATCCTGGATTCTGTAAGTTTGTGTTTTCCTTTTTGTTTCTATTTACATTTTCAGGATTTGAGCCATTTGGGTCATTTTTTTCACCTGTATGATTGTATTTTTATATATTTCTTTACAGGATTATACTTTTTTCCTCTTTAAAGGTCTCTTTCATCTTCATAAGGATAGATTTAAGATCATTTTCCTATGTTTCTGTTGTGAAAGGATATCCAGGGCTTGTTGTAGTAGGATTCCTTGGTTCTGGTGATCCAACTTTGCCATGAGTATTGTTGGTTGTTTTGTTTTGCTGCCCTGTCACCCACCTAGTTGTCACTGTTTTGCGATGAGTGTTTCTGCTGTTTGCTGTGGTACTGGAAGGTGTCTTGAGTCCTGAGTCAGAGACTGAGTACCTCTGGAATCTTTGCTAAGGTGGAAAGGTCCATGGGAAGGAGGGTAGAACTGTGTGTCTCTGGAGGCATGGCTGCCTTCCTTGGGAAGGCAGGTAAAGCCATGTTTCACAGGCTGGATAATCCTGGGTCTCAGGAGCCCTCTTCAGGATGGCAGAAAGAACTCTTCAATGGATTCTCCAGGGAAGCATGTAGAGGCTTGGGAACAAAACTGTATGAAACAGACTTCCTGGATCCCCCCTCAGGAGGACAGTTAGAGATTTGGTCCTCAGAGTTTGTTTTTCTATTTCCATTTGAGAATGTTTTTTTTAATGTTCTGTTTTTTACCTGTGTTCTGATAAATATTCACAATCATTTGGCTGATTATTAGTATATTTTTCATAATATATGCATGCATTATTTTCAAAATACTTAATTTATCAACCCATAGGCATTTCCCAAGACTGGCTTACCCAAAAGAATCATGACAGCCTAGGAAGTGGGGCTGATGTGTGAACAGGCAAAATGACCTAGCTGGGACTGGGCTTGGTGTAGGAACATACTGCTCTGAGGGTTTTGAGTCTGCCATAGCTTGAGTTCTGAGCTGAATCTGTAAACACAAACCAGATAGTTATGGAAAGAAACACAGAGTTTAAATAATAAAACAAGTCTCCATAAAGTGAGAAAACTAGAGAGATTAAAAGATAAAGTATAATACATATTAAAAAATGAAAAATGTTATGGAATTGGGAGTTGTACACTGTATAATTTTTTTATTGTCACCATACCAAAAAGCATGTTCAATCATAACTCAATTTTATATATATCATTTTAAAGAAAATCAAAAGAAGTCAGACTTAGAGAGAAAGGAGACTGAAGAACTGAATGCTAAAATGAAGGTTGTAAAAACAGAGACTAGAATATTCCTTAAACCACAATTAAAAATCTTCAGGGACACCAGGCTTGATAGGCCATGCCTTTAATTTCAGCACGCTGGAGACAGAAGTAGGCGGATCGTTCTGAGTTCAAAGCCAGCCTGGTCTACAAAGAGAGTCTAGGACAGCCTGGGCTGTTAAACAGAGACACCCTGTCTCATTAAAATAAGGAGCTTCAGGGAAATCCAATATAAGGCCTACAGTGCCACCTTGTGACAAAATTAAAAGAATGCTATCCTATTGAAACACTAGAGGCTTCAGTGATAAACCATAATCAGAATATGTGTTATATTGTCAAAATCAATAATAAATGAGGGTCAATATGATGAATTTTAAATACAGGCTCTCAAGTATAATACATGCAGGAAACATTGAACCACTGCTCAGATCTAGCCAATGGACAGGACATCCACAGTTGTATGGGGAGAGAGGACTGACCCTGACTTGCACACTGTTGTCACATATTTGACCACTTCCCCTTGGTGGCACTCAGAAAAGGGATAAGCAGGCTACCAAAATGAGACTTGATGGCTTGTGAATATATGGTGTTGGAAGAGGTCACCTTCAGTCACAGACCTAGGGGAAAAGAATAGAGTGCATGTGGAAGGGAGGGAAAAATGGGAGGATACAAATAAGGGGAAACAATTGAGATTTAATCTGAATAAATTAATTAAATAAAATTCAGGAATTTACAGGTTCTATTAGTTTCACCTTAAAGCAATTGCTTACCATAGCTTAAGTGTTCCATTTTGCAGAGTTTCGAAAAAACAAAACATGGGTACAATACCACATAGCCTAATACAGAATTTCAGGGGGCTTTTGTCTTGAGTTCTGAAAAGGATGATTCTGAGATTATACATTAATTAGAAGTGATTGCTTAGTTGCAAATACATTTACAAATTGAATCTGATGATGCCTCAACATATGTATCCTATAGAATACAACAATTATTTAGACACTGTAACATAGAAAATGTTACAAATAGATCTTACAGTCCTACAGGAGAAGCAATTATAGAAAAATTTAATAGGACATTTAAATGAAATGGTCATAGAACAGAAGGGATAATTGGGACCTTCTAGAAACCCCTTTTAAAAGGTTTGATGTCTTTTAAATTTTGGACAAGTGTGGGCAAATGTTGACACGTGATATGAAATATTGAGTAATCTTATATTCAATGTTGTTACATATAACTCCCAGTTAATACAGTCATGAAATAGTACCTGGCATGGTTGTAGTGGTGAAAGTTATTAGCCAAAATTACTCAAATTATACTACCCTCCCTACAGATGATTTAGTCAAATGGTTATTTATTTAGTGTTGACTCAATACAAATGGCACACAGGTATTTTTTCACTTCTTTTCCTGTCACCTTATGTAATGAAATGAGAGTTCTTATAGGACATTTGTGGCACTTTTAATAGCTCAGTATTTATGTCCCTTGCCACTAGGCTGATGGTCTTTTATCCTCGTGATCCAAATCGAAGCTTATGTCCTTGAGAAGGTGACCAACTTCTAGAAGATGTATACTGATATCCATGAACTACAACATAAAACATGTAACAAAGCAATTAAAGAAAATATAATGAAATCTCTACCCAGCACCCAAGTGGCAGCCCTCGATCATTTTACTGGCAGACCATGGGACTGGAATCTGTTTTCTAGTCTCTGTGATCACTGCAAGCATATTATAAAACAGCCTTATACAGGAAATGAAAATAAAATATTTATTTCAAAAAGAAATCTAATCTTTATAACCTGGGTCCAGGGATATTTATAAAACAGACAAACAAATAAAGATTAAGCAAGCAAACAAACAAAAATTTGGTGAGCTGGGTGGATGAGAAGGGGATATTCACTTATCTGCGGAATAAGAAAGAGGTGATGGGAGAGAGGGAAAAAGGGTGGAATTGGAAGGAGATAATATATTGGGTCTACAACAAGGTTGTAAAGTGAATCAATCAATTAATTTCAAAAATGGATTTGTGAGGTTTTCAAGACGGCGGCGAGCAGTGTGGACCGCGTTTGGAGGCTCCAGTGAACAATTCAGGGAATTGCACAGATTTCTGAGCCAGGAACACCGAGGTCCGAACATCATGGCAGCGGGAGTGCTCCACGGTTCGGAGGGACCAAGGTGCAGAGGACCTGTGTGCCCCTGCACACAGGAGGAGCATGGATTTTCTCTGATCGGAGCGGCAGTGGCAGAGGCAGCAGCACCAGCGGCACCAGCAGCGGTGGCTGAGGTTTGCAGCTCATAGCCTTCCGGTGGAGGTGATTGGTGTGGTGGCTGGTGGGAGTTGCTGCGGGAGAGGGGACTCGAGGCAGGATTTGGGTCACGTGGAGCCTTTGGACCCAGACTGGACTCGGCGGACAGTTCGGCCCCAGAGTCCCGGGTACTGGCCCAGCCCAGCAAGCAATTCTGCCCGAGGCACTAACTCAGCTTCGGCCACAGCTCCCCTGCTGTGGCGCAGGCTTAGTTGAGCGCGCAGCTCCACGCTAGGCAGCACCTCACCTCAGCGGCAGCTCCCCTGCTGTGACACAGTCTGGGCGGAGCACTTGGTTGAACCACAGGTGCTAACTCAGAGCAACCGCAGTTCTCCTATTGTGGTGCAGGCTTGGCCAAGCATTCAGTTCCACCCTAGGTGCCACCTCAGCTCAGCGGCAGCTCCCCTGCAGTGACACAGTCTGGGCGGAGCACTTGGTTGAACCACAGGCGCTAACTCAGAGCAGCCGCAGGTGTCCTGCTGTGGCGCAGGCTGGACAGAGCTCTCGGTTCCACCAGCTCTAAGACTCTGTTTGGACACAATGTGCAGTTTGAATCCAGACTTCCTGCCTGAGATTGGTAGTCATTTCGGGCCCTGAGTCAATAACTGACCACAGCACGCACTTTGGGCCAAAAGGCCCTAGCGGAGCTTGGTGCGTAGTCCCAGCCCAAAAATTTTGGCTGGACCCTGTGCACATTTTGGGCCCAGAATCCCTAGCTGAGCTCGGCAGATAGTTCAGGCCCTGAGAATCTAGCTGAGTTCAGCCCGTGGTTCAGGCCCAGTGTTCCTGGCTGGACTTGGAAGGGAACACAGAAGGCGATGGATACCTTGGCCTGACCCAACGCTCATTCAGAGACCCAGAACAATTCCAGGATCCACAGCACAGGGGGGCTGAAGAACATTGGCTGTGAGACCAGAACAACAGGGCTAACCTCCTGACATCCACACCAGTGAAGCTTTGAGCTCCCAGCCTAGGGAAATCATGAGAAAATAAGTGAACCTATCATCAGACACCCTCCATCCAACTCTGGAAACTACCCAACAAAAACAAAGAAGGCAAGATGTCTAAAGGACAACGAAAAAGCATACACAAAAAACCCCAAAACAACATGGCGTCTCCAGTTTCCAGCTATCCCAAAGAAAACAACCCAGAGAACTCAAATACAACGGAAATACAAGAAAATGACCTCAAATCCTTAGTAATGAGGATGATAATGGAGGAAACAAATAAAATTCGTAATCAAATACAGGAAGACGCAGACAAACAGGTGAGAGACATAAAAGAAGCACATAGAGTGGAACTGGAAAAATTGCAGGAAAATGCAAACAACCAGATGAAACAAATAAATAAAACGGTTCAAGCTCTGAAGACCTATAAAGAGGCAATGGAAGAAACTCAGGAATACACAAAAAATCAGATGAAAGAAATCAAAAAATCAGTTCAAGATCTGAAAATGAAAATGGATTCAATGATAAACACACAGACAGAAGAAAAACGAGAACGGGAGACCTAAGAGAAGAAGGCGAGCAACACAGAGGTGAGCTTTTCTAACAGAATCCAAGAGATGGAAGAACGAATCTCAGGTCTAGAAGATACAATCACAGATATTGAATCAACCATTAAAGAAAATGCCAAATCTGGAAAACTCCTGACACAAAACATCCAAGAAATTAAGGACACCATGAAAAGAAGAAATCTGAGGATAATAGGCATTGAAGAAAGAGAAGACATCAGACTCCAGGGCCCAGAAACTATTCTCAACAAAATCATAGAAGAAAATTTCCCCAATCTAAAGAAAGAAATGCCTATAAACATACAAGAGGCCTACAGAACACCAAATAGAATTGACCAGAAAAGAAAAACTGCCCGCCACATAATAATCAAAACACAAAACATGCAGAACAAAGAAAAAATATTAAAAGCTGCAAGGGAAAAGGGCCAAATAACATTTAATGGTAAACCTATCAGAATTACACCCGACTTCTCAGCAGAGACCATAAAAGCCAGAAGGGCCTGGACAGAGATCCTGCAAACCCTAAGAGACCACAGATGCCAGGCCAGACTACTTTACCCAGCAAAATTATCAATAACCATTGATGGAGAAAACAAAATATACCATGACAAAAACAAATTCAAACAGTACCTATCCACAAATCCAGCTTTACAGAAGGTACTAGAAGGAAACTCCATCCCAAAGGGTCAAGCTACAACCATAAACTACCCGGAGAGAGAGAGAGAGAGAGAGAGAGAGAGAGAGAGAGAGAGAGAGAGAGAGAGAGAGAGAACCAGTACCAAAATAAAAATGTCAGGAACTAATAATCATTAGTCATTAATATCTCTCAACCTCATAAACACAATTCCCAATAAAACGACATGAGGTCCAGTGCTAGATGGGGAACATGATCTGCAGGAGAAAAAGAGGCCAAATGTTAACATGCCAGCAGGCTCCAGAAAAATGGTTGTTTCTAACAGGGGTTAAGGTCCAACTTCCTATAGGAATTCACTACACGAATCTGCATAGGACAATGGTAATCCCAAACTGAGGTTTCCATAGCTTTTTCACAAATCAAGTTGATTCTAACGCCACAGATTGTCATCACAGGGAGACCCTGCCCTTTTCAGTGTTTTACATGTGTTATGCCAGACTTGTTTTTTTTTATTGCATTTGTTTTTCTTCAGTGTGAGTTTCAAAAGGTTACTTGTTCAAAAGATTCTTCATGTATATGTACATACTTTGTTGTAAGATGAAACAATCTTATGAAGAATAAAGGCAAAGTTTGCAGCTCTAGGAGTTAAAGAAATGACACAAGCCAAGAAAAGGGATGCTTAAACAGGATGCTTCATGTAAGAAACACACCTTGGCAACAAAGATAGACATTATATAAGAGTAAAGGACTGGAAAAAAGGTATTCCAAGCAAATGTACCCAAGTATCAAGCAGCAGTATCAACTTTAATATCTAACAAAATAGAATTTCAACCAAAATAAATTAAAAAATGGTATAGGCCACTTCATACTCGACAACAACAGCCACAGCAGCAACAACAACAACAACAACAAACCAAAAAGAAGACAACTCATATTATCAAGATCATTACCATGAATACAAGGGCACCAACATTTGTAAAAGAAACATTTCTAAAACTTAAATCTTACATTCTGATTTCCCAGACATTAATAGTGGGAGACATCAACACCCTATTCTCACCAAAAGACAGGATATTGAGACAGAAACTAATGAGAAATAATAAAACAAACATATATCATGAGTCAAATGAATGTAACAGATATCTACAGAGCTTTTCTTCTAAATAAAAAAGAATGTATCTTACTTTTAGCACCTCACAGAAGCTTCTTCATAATTGAAAATTTAGTCAATCACAAAGATAGCATCATGGGAATTGACATAACACCTTGTATTTTATCAGACCACCGTGCATTAAAGTTGGATTTAAACAACTGAATGCCTACAAGTTCATGAAAACAGAAGTAATCCCTTGCTGCTCCTGCAGACTAGCTATGGGAAAGGCAAAGAGAGAAGAGATGTGGATCTGTGGTATGGAGAATTGAGGAGGCAGTGAATGGTGGATAATGGAAACTAATCATTAATTGAACAACTGGCTAGAGGAACCAGTTGTTGAGGCGAGGTTGAGGAACATAAAAAAAAAGAAATACTCAGAGACTCAGGCATAGGTTCTTGGCCTAATACTGGTGTTAGGTATGAGTTTCATCTTGTTGAATAAGATATAAATCTAATAACATAGAAGTTAAGTGAGTTAACCCAGAAGCAGAAAGAATCAAATGGTATATACTCACTTATATCTGCATACTAGCCCAAGGGGCATGTCCCACGAAAGCCTTCACTTACCAGGAAACTGGGACAGAGGGGAAGGCATCCTATTGGGACTCTAAATGAGAGACGCATGGGAGAACAGCAAAATAAAAGGATCCAGAGGGTCCTAGAAATCTACAAGTAGAACAATATGATAGGCAGATTTGGGCCCAGGGTCCCGCTCAAACTAAGGCACCAGCCAAGGACAATACAGGAGGTAAACTTTAAACCCCTTCCCAGATCTAGCCAATGGTCAGAATATTCTCCACAGTTGAGTGGAGAGTGTGATACGACTTTCTCACATACTCTGGTGCCTCACATTTGACCATGTCCCCTGGAGGGGGAGACCTGGTGGCACTCAGAGGAAGGACAGCAAGTAGCCAAGAAGAGACTTGATACCCTATGAGAATATATAGGGGACGTAATCCCCCTCATTTACTCCCATAATATTTGTCTTGGTTTCCTTTTTGTCAAACTGACAAAAATGCAACTCGGTGGGGAAAATGTTTATTTGCGCTCCAGGTTACAGTCCATCATAAAAACCAAAAAGAAACAAACAAACAATACAAGAAAAGAACCCATGGCAGGAACCTGGAGAGAGGAACAGAAGCATAGAACATGGCAATAAAATGTTTATTGGCTAGCTTCTCAGTGCTTTCTCTGTTTGAGTTATAATACAACCTAGGACAAAGCAGCTGTGTGTGGAACAGTAGCCAAGTGATCTGAATTGGGCCCTCCCACATGGATCTGTTTTCAAAGGAATTCTCCATAAATTAGTCTATAGGTCAATATGATGGAAAAAATTTCTCAATAGATATATTCTCTTCTCAAATATGTCTAGGTTTGTGTCCATTTGGTAAAAACACAGCTAGCACAATTTTACTTTTGTTTTTCAAGATGACACAAAATATATCACTATTAAACAATATCATTTTCTTTCTTGTATGCTACTAAAATTTCATGTTGATATTAATAATATGTAATTAGACAATTAACTAAAGTAAATTACACTCTTTAAAATTTAAAACAACCAAAAAGTTCAGTCTTGTAAAAATATCTGAAGAGTTTCAGACAATACAGTGTCTTGTAACTCTAGAGTCTGTAATATTACAGGATATTTGATATTAATGTGATATATGAGATTTTGAACTGTAAAAGTCTGCCATTGATCTCATTGTAATCTCTGAGATTGAACTGTGAATTCCTGTGTTTTGTCGAGTGCCCTAACACACCCTTAATCAAAGAACTTTCTATTTATTGTAAACAGGTGATTAAGGTATGGTTCAGCCAGCCTTAAACACACCTTTAATCCAAGAGCTATCTATGCAGAGGATTTAATGAAGTTAATTCTACATCAAGAGGCAGAACAAGAAATGAGTTGACGGGGATTAAAGAGTAGGAGGAACTTTGAATTGAGGGATATTTAAGACAGCATGCAGAAGTAGAAGGGGGCCCTTGGTGCTTTTGGTTCTCCGGGTTTACTCTTGGGATTTTAGGTTTAGGTCGTTAGTTCTTTGGCTCTTATCCCTCAAGCTCTTGAGCTCCTCACCTCCTTGGCCTTTAGATTTCTGGGCATTGATCTAGCAAGCCTTTGGCCTTGGGGTCTTTGGATTTTTCTCTTGAGTTCTCAGCTGAGCTAGTGAGACTCTGGGCCTTTTCCAACATGACATGAGCTCAGTAGGAAATTCAGCTAGGTGTTTTCTCTGCCTCTCTAAGCTAGCATGTTTTTCCCATCTGGCTCCTGAGTCTTTACTAGTAAAATAGAACGATCTGGGATTTTATTTTATATTATTTATTTTTTTATTTTAAATTGTTTTATTAATTTATTCTTGTTACATCTCAATGTTTATCCCATCACTTGTATCCTCCCATTCTTCCCTACACCACCATTCTCCCATTATTCCTCTCCCCTCTGACTGTTCCTAAGGGGGATTACCTCCCCCTGTATATGCTCATAGTGTATCAAGTATTTTCTTGGCAACCTGCTGTCCTTCCTCTGAGTGCCACCAGGTCTCCCCCTCCAGGGGACATGGTCAAATGTGAGGCACCAGAGTACGTGAGAAAGTCATATCCCACTCTCCACTCAACTGTGGAGAATGTTCTGACCATTGGCTAGATCTGGGTAGGGGTTTAAAGTTTACTGCCTGTATTGTCCTTGGTTTGTGCCTTAGTTTGAGCGGGACCCCTGGACCCAAATCTGCCTATCATAATGTTCTACTTGTAGGTTTCTAGGACCCTGTGGATCCTTCTAGTTTGCTATTCTCCCATGCTTCCATCATCTAGAGTCCCAATAGGATGTCCTCCCCTCTGTCCCAGTTTCCTGGTAAGTGAAGGCTTTCGTGGGACATGCCGCCTGGGCTAGTATGCAGATATAAGTGAGTATATACCATTTGAGTTTTTCTGCTTCTGGGTCAGCTCACTCATTATTATCATTTCTAGCTCATTCCATTTATTCACAAATTTCGGAAATTCCTTGTTTTTAATAGCTGAGTAGTATTCCATAGTGTATATGTACCATAGTTTCCTTATCCATTCTTCTACTGAGGGACACTTAGGCTGCTTCAATGTTCTGGCTATTATGAATAATGCTGCTATGAACATGATTGAGAAAATGTTCTTGTTGTGTGCTGGAGCATCTTCTGGGTATATTCCAAGGATTGGAATAGCTGGGTCTTCAGGAAGCCCTATTCCCATTTTTTGAGATAGCACCAGATTGATTTTCAAAGTGACTGTACTAGTTTGCATTCCCACCAGCAATGAAGGAGTGTTCCTCTCTCCCTACATCCTTGCCAGCATGTGGTGTCACTTGAATTTTTGATCTTAGCCATTCTGATGGGTGTAAGATGGAATCTCAGAGTTGTTTTGATTTGCATTTCCCTGATGACTAAGGAGGTTGAGCATTTCTTTAAGCCTTTCTCAGCCATTTGATATTCCTCTGTTGAGAATTCTCTGTTTAGTTCCAAGCCCCATTTCTCAATTGGGTTATTTGGTTTGGTGGTGTTTAATTTCTTGAATTCTTTATATATTTTGGATATTAGACCTTTGTCAGATGTAGGGTTGGTGAAGATCTTTTCCCAGTATATAAGCTGTCATTTTGTTCTCTTGACAGTGTCTCCTGCCTTACAGAAGCTTCTCAGCCTCATGAGGTCCCATTTATTAATGGTTCAGTACGTTGCCTCCTGTGCAAAAATGTTCCAGGCTCTTCCCCACTTTTTCATCTAAGTGACTTAGTGTCTCTGGTTTTTTGTTGAGGTCTTTAATCCACTTGGATTTGAGTTTTGTGCAAGGTGACAAATATGGGTCCAGTTGCATTTTTCTACACATAGACTTCCAGTTAGACCAGCACCATTTGTTGAAGATGCTATCCTTTTTCCATTGAATGGATTTGGCTTCTTTGTTAAATATCAAGTTACCATATGTGTGTGGATTGATCTCTGGGTCTTCAATTCGATTCCACTGATCAACCAGCTTGTTGCTGTGCCAGTACAATGTTGTTTTAATTACTATTGCTTTATATTACAGTTTGAGATCAGGTATGGAGATTCCTCCGGAGCACCTTTAATTGTACAAGATTGTTTTAGCTATTCTGGGTTTTTTGTTTTTCCATATGAAGTTTAGAATTGAACTTTCAATGTCTTTAAAATATTGTGTAGGTATTTTGATAGGGATTGCATTGAATCTGTAGATTGCTTTTGGTAGGATGGCCATTTTTTCTATGTTAATTCTTCTGATCCATGAGCAAGGAAGATCATGCCATCTTCTCAGGTCATCTTCAATGATCTGTGATTTTAAATAAAAGGAACAATGTAAAATGTAACATGAGTAACATACTTTTTGTTGCAAAAAAGGAAAACCAGAAAATAGCCAAAATCTAAACAAAGTACAACAGTGTTCCGAACAGTACATGATGCAGCAGCTCAGTGTTCTTTATCTGAGATTCATTCACAATCTCCTCTGCTACAGAGGCCTTGATCAGCTGCATATCTTTGGCTTTGCCTCATGCAGCCCACACAACTTGATTTCTATGTTAAGACTTCCTAAAAGAAAATTGGAAATAGTCTTTCACTTTCTATTTTTCTGGAATAGTTTGAAGAGAGTTGGCGATAGTTGTATTTGAACATATTGTAGATCCATGTGCTTTAAGCACCTGGTCCAAAAGTATTTGTACCTTTCACATATAGAGAAAGCAGAAGATGTAACTTAGGACTCCTTTGTTTTTCATACAGTATGCTCATAGTAATACAAAACAACTTCAGGCAGTCATCCTCAGCTTCATTTGGAATAGCATATAGGCCTAGAGTCTGCATTTCCTTCTAAGAACCAGGAAATAACATACCATGAGCAAGTTAGAATAAAGTTTGACTAAACCCCTCAAATAATATTTCACATGACTTTTGACAAAGTAGTTACAAAATTTGCTATTTTGCTTACTTTCCTTATGAAATTCATCTGAAACTTAAGGATATACAGGAAGTCTAGATAGTTTCAATAATGTAGTCTTACTGTGTAGTCCTGTCTCACTGGGACCTTTCAATGTAAACCAGGGTAAGTTTGAATTTACAGAGATTCATCTGCTTCTGCCTCTCAAATGCTATAATTTCAAGCATGATTGATCACACTTGTTCATGAGAATACTTGGGTGTCATAAAATGTACAATTAATATATGATTAATAATTTAAAATGAGGATGAATGTTGTATTTTCTCCACTGTACATCTATGCATATGGCAAATTATCAACTGTCAACCCTTGGCTAGATACAGATGTTATAATGAATAGTATATTTAAATGGTACCTTCATTTTAATGAACATATATAAGTACTACTGAGAAATCTGAAACTATGAATCTTTAAGAAGTGAGCAGGATTAGGTCAAGATAAAACTAGTATAAGGTGCCATTATCAGAAAATATAGTTTTGAGAGCTATCTAGTAAAGTTATTTTAAGAGGTATCAACAATAACAGAAGATACAACACAGATTTGTTAGTAGGGAAATATGGAAAACAGGGAAACAATCTGGTGTGTGGGTTTCTTAGTATTTCCTGCATCACATAATTTTTAGTCAATTGAAGAAGAAATGTAATATACTATGCAGTTTTTCAATTCATGAAAGTAATGTACTATATACTTTGATATTTACTTAATCTTCTGATTTTGAGGAAAATCAAATCCATATAGTTCTGAATTATCCTTTAAAATTATGTATTCACTTTACCTCTACAGTCAAAGCCCCCTCCTTTCTCTCTCCCAGTTCCACCATCCCTTCCTTCTCCTCCTCTATTCCTCAAAAAATGGGAACACCCCTACTGGTGCCAGTTCATCATGATGCATCAGAACTGATACTTTCCTCTTTCTCTGTGGCCTGGCAAGGTAATTCTGACAGGGGGAAGTGATAAAAAATAGGCAACAGAGTCGATGTCAGAGCATTCGACTGATCTCCTGACTACAGGACCCACATGAAGCCTGATCAACCCATTGACTACATCTGTATAGGGGACCTAGGTCCAGTCCATGCAGGGTCTTTGGTTAGTGCCAAATCTGAGTTAATATTAAAGGAGTTTGCTTAAATAAAATTTACATACTTTTTAATAATGGTTTGTGGGGACACATGACATGAAATGAGAAAAAGAAAAAATATTGATAGATTTTGCATTAGTGAAAATCCATGTAATTGTATACTTCAACATAAAATATCAGATTTAAAATAATTCATAAAGATACATGTTATGGATTCTCTACCTACCAAAATATTCATTTTCTACCAAACAAGTTATGCCAAAAAACAGTCATCACAATATTCTTTCTTTTCTTTTTTCTTATTAATTTATTCAAATTACATCTCAGTTGTTAGCTCATCCCTTTTATCCTCCCATTCCTCCCTCACTCCTGCTTCACCGCCATTCCCCTCCCCTATGTCTGTGATTGAGGGGGACCTCCTCCCCCTGTATATGCTCATAGGGTATCGAGTCTCTTCTTGGTGACCTATTTTACTTCCTCTGAGTGCCACCAGGCATCCCCATCCAAGGTACATGGAAAAATATGGGGCACCAGAGTTTGTGTGAAAGTCAGATCTCCTTCTCCACTTAACGGTGGAGAATGTCCTGTCCATCAGCTAGTCTGGGTAGGGGTTAGAAGTTAACTGCCTATATTTTCCTTGGCTGGTGCCATAGTTTGAGGATGACCCCAGGGCCCAGACCGGCCTGTAGTTTTCCAGGACCCTCTAGATCCTTCTATTTCCTCATTCTCTCAGGATTCTCACACCTAAGGTCTCCATAGTATGTCCTCCCCTCTGACCCACTTTCCTGGTAGGTAAAGTTTTTCATGGGGACGTACCCCTTGTACTAGTGTCTCGATATAAGTGAGTATATACCATTTAACTCTTTTTGCTTCTGGGTGAACTCACTCATTATGATAATTTCTAGTTCAAGCCATTTGTCCACAAATTTCAGAAATTCCTTGTTTTTAATAGCTGAGTAGTATTCCATAGTGTAAATGTACCACAGTTTCTTTATCCATTCTTCTACTGAGGGACACTTAGGCTGTTTCCATGTTCTGGCTATTATGAACAAGGCAGCTATGAACATGGTTGAGCATATGTCCCTGTTGTGTGGTAATATATCTTCTGGGTATATTCCAAGGAGTGGAATAGCTGGGTCTTGAGGAAGCCCTATTCCCATTTTTCTGAGATAGCACCAGATAGATTTCCAAAGTGGTTGTACTAGTTTGCATTCCCACCAGCAATGAAGGAGTGTTCCTCTTTCTCCTCATCCTCGCCAGCATGAGGTGTCAGTTGAGTTATTGATCTTAGCCATTCTGATGGATGTAAGATGGAATCTCAGTGTCATTTTGATTTGCATTTCTCTGATGACTAAGGAGATTGAGCATTTCTTTAAGTGTTTCTCAGCCATTTGATATTCCTCTGTTGAGAATTCTCTGTTTAGATCTGAGCCCCATTTCTCTATTGGGTTATTTGGTTTGGTGGTGTTTAATTTCTTGAGTTCTTTATATATTTTGGATATTAGACCTTGTCAGATGAAGGGTTGGTAAAGATCTTTTCCCAGTCTGTAGGCTGTCACTTTGTTCTCTTGACAGTGTCTCCTGCCTTACAGAAGCTTCTCAGCCTCATGAGGTCCCACTTACTAATTGTTGACATTAAGGCCTGGGTTGTTGATGTTCTGTTCAGGAAGTTGTCTCCTGTGCCTATGTGTTCTAGACTCTTCCCCAATTTTTCCTCTAACTGGATTAATGTCTCTGGTTTTATGTTGAGGTCTTTAATCCACTTGGACTTGAGTTTTGTGCATGGTGACAAATATGGGTCTAATTGCATTTTTTCTATGTGTAGACATCCAATTAGACCAGCACTATTTATTGAAGATGCTGTCATTTTTCCATTGAATGGATTTGGCTTCTTTGTCAAAAATCAAGTGACCAAATGAGTGTGGATTCATCTCTGGGTTTTCAGTTCGATTCCATTGATCCACTAGCCTAGTGCTGTGCCAGTACCATGTTGTTTTAATTACTGTTGCTCTATAATACAGCTTGAGATCAGGTATAGAGATTCCTCCAGAGGATCTTTTATTGTATAGGATTGTTTTTGCTATTCTGGGCTTTTTGTTTCTCCATATGAAGTTGAGAATTGTTCATTCAATACATTCAAAATATTTTGTATGTATTCTGATAGGGATTGCATTGAATCTGTAAATTGCTTTTGGTAAGATGGCCATTTTTACTATGTTAATTCTCCCTAGCCACAAACAAGGTAGATCCCACCATCTTCTGATGTCATTTTCAATCTCTTTCTTCAGAGATTTAAAGTTTTTTTTTCAAATAGGTCCTTTACTTGCTTGGTTAGGGTTATTCCTAGATATTTTATATTGCTTGTGGCTATTGTGAAGGGAGTAATTTTCCTAATTTCTTCCTCTGCCTGTTTGTCATTTGTATATAGGAAAGCTACTGACTTTTTTGAGTTAATTTTGTATCCTGCCAATTTGCTGAAGGTGTTTATCAGCTCTAGGAGTTCTCTGGTGGAATTTTGTGGGTCACTTATATACACTATCCTATCATGTGCAAATAGGGATAATTTGACTTTTTCCTTTCCCATGTGAATCCCCTTGATCTCCTTTTGATGTCTTATTGCTCTGGCTAGAACTTCAAGAATTATATTGAAGAGATATGGGGAAAGTGGGCAGCCTTGTCTGGTCCACGATTTTAGAGGGATTTCCTTGAGTGTCTCTCCATTTATCTGGTCTTGATTCAATTTTGGCAAATGGAATCGGTTGAGGAAATTGTCCATTTCCCTTAGATTTTCAAATTTTGTCCCATAAATGCCTTTAAAGTAGGTTTTTATGATTCTTTGTATCTCTTCTGTGTCTTTTGTTATGTCTCCCTTTTCATTTCTGATTTTGTTTATTTGGATAGTGTTTCTCTGTCTTTTAGTTAGATTGGCTAACGGTTTGTCTATCTTGTTAATTTTCTAAAAGGACCAGCTCTTGATTTTGTTGATTCTTTGCAATGTTCTCTTTGTTTCTAATTTATTGATTTCAGCCCTGAGTTTGATTATTTCTAGGCATCTACTCGTCTTGGGTGCTTCTGTTTCTTTTTTTCTAAAGCTTCCAGATGTGTTAAGTTGTTTACGTGAAATGTTTCCATTTTCTTTTAAAAGACACTTAGTGCTATGAATTTTCCTCTTAGCACTACTTTCAATGTATTCCACAAATTTGGGCATGTTGTTCCATCATTTTCATTGAATTTCAGGAAGTCTTTTATTTCTTCCCTTATTTCTTCCATGACCCATGTATCATTACGTAGAAAGTTGTTTAGTTTCCACGTGTTAGTATGTTTTTGTTATTTCTGTTGCTGTTGAGTCCAGCCTTAGACCATGGTGATCTGATAAGATACAAGGTTTTATTTCAATCTTCTTGTATCTGTTGAGGGTTTTTTTTTGTGACCAACTATGTGATCAATTTTAGAGAACGTTTCATGGGGAGCTGAGAAAAAGGTATAATCCTTTGCGTTTGGGTGGAAAGTTCTGTAGATGTCTGTTAGATCCATATGATTCATGACATTGGTTAATGAAGTTATTTCTCAGCTTAATTTTTGTTTCAAACATATCCTTGAGTGAAAGTAGGGTGTTGAAGTCTCCCACTATTAATGTGTGGGTATCAATGAGTTGGGCAAGCTTTGTTAATAACTCTTTTACAAATGTGGGAACCCTTGTTTTAGGAGCATAGATGTTCAAAATTGTGATGTTTTCTTGATTGGCTTTAACACTGATGAGTACGAAGTGTCCATCCTCATCCCTTTTGATTAATTTTGGTTGAAGTCTATTTTATTAGATATTAGAACGGCTACCCCAGCTAGTTTCTTGTGACCATTTGCTTGGAATATTTTTCCCCAGCCTTTTATTCTGAGGCAATATCTGTCCTTGAGGTTGAGATGTGCTTCTTGAATGCAGAAGAATGTTGGGTCATGTTTATGCATCCACTCAGTTAGTCTGTGTCTCTTTATTGGAGAATTGAGACCATTGACGTTGAGAGAAATTAATGACCAGTGATTGCTAAGTCCCTTCAGTTTTGGGATTTGTAATAGTCGAGATTTTGTGAGGTTGTGATTTTGCAATGATATACTTACCTATTTCCTATGTAGTTTTGGTTATAGTTTGACCCATTAGGGTGGAGTTTTCTTTCTAGTAACTTCTGTAAAGCTGGATTTGTGGGTAGATACTGTTTGAATTTGTTTTGTCATGGAATATCTTGTTTTCTCCATCAATGGCTATTGATAATTTCGCTGGATATAATAATCTTGCCTGGTATCTGTGTTCTCTTAGGGTTTGCAGAACCTCTGTCCAGGCCCTTCTGGCTTTCATGGTCTCTGTTGAGAAGTCTGGAGTAATTCTGATTGGTTTGCCTTCATATGTTACTCGGCCTTTTTTTCTTGCCGCTTTTAATATTTTTCTTTGTTCTGTATATTTTGTGTTGTTATTGTTATGTGGCGGGAAGGTTTTCTTTTCAGGTCTACTCTATTTGGTGTTCTGTATACCTCTTGTATGCTCATATGCATCTCCTTCTTCAAAATGGGGAAATTTTCTTCTCTTATTCTATTAAAGATATTTTCTGGGCTGTGGAGTTGGTTGCCTTCTCTTTCCTCTATCCCTATTATTCTCAAGTTTCGTGTTTTCATGGTGTCCTTGATTTCTTGAATGCTCTGTGTCAGGCACTTTCAGATTTAGAATTTCCCTTGATGGATGTTTCCAGTTCTGTGAATGTATCATCAAGTCCCGATATTCGTTCTTCCATTTCTTACAATCTGTTAGATAAAGCCACCTCTGAGATGCTTGCTTTCTTTTCTGATGCTTCTCTATCACGTTTTTCTTCCATGTGTTCCTTTGTCATAGCTTCCATCTTTAACTTCAGGTCTTGTACTTTTTTAATGATTTCGTTCATCTGGTTATTTGTATTTTTCTGAAATTCTTCAAATGCCTCTTTATATGACTTTTTTAAAATCATCAGCCCTCTTGTTTGCCTCCTCCTGCATTTGTTTACAGACTTTATTTGTTTCTTCCCTTATCATCTTACTTACTAAGGACTTGAGGTCATTTTATTGTATATCAATTGTTGGGTTCTCCAGGTTGTTTTCATTGGGATTGCTGGGATCTAGAGATGCCAACCTCTTTTGGTTTTTGCTAGCGTTCTTTAGCTGGCCTCTTGTCATTTTGATGACTCTGGTGTTGGTAGGTGGTTTGTAGTGACCTTCCCTGTTTGAGAGTGGATAGTTGATGCCTGATTATAGGTAGGGTGCCCTTGCCTGTGGGGATCAGGGTGTATTTCTCTGGACCAGGCAGTTGATTCAGGTTCTACTCCTGGAGATTTTTCTCAACACCTTAGGCTCCAGGCTCAGTCACACAAAGTAGATTTCTGTTTGGGCCTTTTCTCCTTACTGCTGAAATTCAGAACAGCAGCTTTGGGCTCTAGAGTAAGGTCAGCACAAAAGCTCTCTGGTTTTGTAGGTTGATCCCAGCTGCCTGTCCTTCCTGTTGCTTTGTAGCTAAGACCCCAGGTGGATCAGATCTTCTGTGCTGCAGCTGTCTTTTCGTTCTGCCTCCATACTCTGTAGGAGCATGCAGCCTCTCCCATGAATTCGGGAGTTCTTGCTGGGTCTGCAGGAGCTGACCCAGCTAGAATCTGCCTGTTGGAGATTTCAGGATCAGTGTCTGGTGGGCCTGAGACAATATGGTTTCTGGCCACTGACAGTATCCAAGGAGGCAGCAATTTCCATGCCCTTGTAAGCCAGGACATTCTCAGATTGCTTTAGATCAGCAGTTAGGCCCTGCAAGCATGACCCACTGTTCCCTGTATCAAAGGAGGTCCTGTCGTGCCCGCAAGAATGGACCCAGCCAGGTTCTGTTGTTTGGGGAGTGCCGGGTGAGTGTCGGCAGCCTGGGCGGGTGGCTGGCGACAATGGCAATTCAGACCACTGGTGGGAATCCCCTGTATCTTCTCTTTCCACCAGTGAAAGCCAGGCTACTCCCTGCTGGCTGTAGGTCAGCAGTTAGGCCCTGCAAGCACGACTCATGGTTCCCTATATTGTGGGAGGTCCTGTCACGCCTGAAAAAATGGATCCAGCTAGGTTTTGTTGTTTGGGAAGTCCATCACAATATTTTTATAAAATAGTGTAATGGAAGATGATGCTATCCTTCAGACATGATCTTTTGTAATTATAATATTAAGATAAATATGCTTATGCAGCTGTATTTAGAGTGTGAAGAGATTTCACTGCAGAAAGAACAGCACTTCCTCTGCATACTAGCCCAAGGGGCATGTCCCACAAAAGCCTTCACTTACCAGGAAACTGGGACAGAGGGGAAGGCATCCTATTGGGACTCTAAATGAGAGACGCATGGGAGAATAGCAAAATAAAAGGATGCAGAGGGTCCTAGAAACCTACAAGTAGAACAATATGATTGGCAGATTTGGGCCCAGGGGTCCCGCTCAAACTAAGGCACCAGCCAAGGATAATACAGGAGGTAAACTTTAAACCCCTTCCCAGATCTAGCCAATGGTCAGAATATTCTCCACAGTTGAGTGGAGAGTGTGATATGACTTTCTCACATACTCTGGTGCCTCACATTTGACCATGTCCCCTGGAGGGGGAGACCTGGTGGCACTCAGAGGAAGGACAGCAGGTAGCCAAGAAGAGACTTGATACCCTATGAGAATATATAGGGGGAGGTAATCCCCCTCAGGAACAGTCATAGGGGAGGGGAATAATGGGAAAATGGGGGGGGAGGAATGGGAGGATACAAGGAATGAGATAAACATTGAGATGTAACAAGAATAAATTAATAAAAAAAAGAAAAAAAAGAACAGCACTTCCTTCAAAAATACACAAATATTCTATTAACCTTATGTAAAATATATAGTAAACCGCATTAAAACTGTATTTGGGCCTTAAAGAATGTGTGCCCTCAATGAAGCCCATTCTCTATAAAAATATATTTTGACAATGTATTGCATGGATCAAATGTGGTAATTAATCTTTCATAGAAAAAAATAATGTTTCCCTAGTCATAAATTTGTTTTGGTTTTATTTCTGTCTTGGTAATATGTTAAACTTGCCTATAAAACTCTTTATTTTGACCTTACTTGGAAAAACCAGACATGTATATCCTATGTAACTGTAAGTTTCTTCTTTCCAGGTATAGACTGTAAGAAATTGAAAAGGAACTCATGCTAACGCACACTGATACCTGACCTGTTCATATGGCAGGACAGATGCATAGACAAGGAACAGGACAGCATCTCTTATGAAGTGTGTCCTCTGAGCATGTACATTGTAAAAGTCTGCTAGACTGTAAGAGACAATGCAGTAATTCTTATCAAAGTAAAAATTGATCCCTGAAGCTGTACAACTTTCCCATTAAACATTTCATTTAGAAGGCAAATTTTGGATTTTTCATGCCAATAGAGTATTTTTCCATTTAAGGATAACTATTTTAAGATATTCTTAATGTAAAATGACATTTCACACTTAAATATTTTTTCCTCAATGACCTCTTTTGACCTAATGACTTATTATACAACCAAGTTTCATCAAAGACACAGTTAATGCCACTTTGGCAATATTCAATCTTCTCCTCTATGTTTATTTTAGAAATTTACATTATACCTATATATGTATTTTCCCTTTCTTTACTTGTATTCAGAGTTGAGAGGAAGCTACATTTGTTTGTTTCAAGGTCCTGAATATGTGATTAATTACATATATAGGAATTTCTGCCAGCTATTGGATACACCAGACTGATATTTTAACATTATATATATATTTTTTTTTCTTTAGGTAGATGAAAGAAACTCAAGCTGACTTGCCCAATAATGTTTAGTTGTACGCAGAGGTAAGAGTGCCCAGAACCACCTCATAAGGACCACCATCAACAATTAGTGTACAAAGATGAACACATTCATATTAAAAAACAAATATATATTGAAAACATTTGGAACAAGCACGTAAATATGATAAACTGTTTTAAGTGAAAATTTCATTCAAAGAACACATTTAAACGGTCTGAGAGAGGAGAAGACATTTTAAAAATAATCTGATACAATTCTGACATTCCTGCTCCCAAATCTTCAAAGAAAAACACAGACAACACTTGTCCTAATGCCTCACACAAGGAAATAATTTTCAATGTCATCATTTCTTCCTACAGGAGGGCAATCAGTCTTCTATATTTCCACAAACACTATGCCACACTTTTGCTATTTAATATTTCTTCAGAAGAGCTAACATTGAATATATTCAAATTCTGAGGAGCAACATACATGACAGAGAAAATGGGGAAATTCCAATTGTCTAATGTGGAAAGTAAAATGAAAAAAACCCATGTGGATGCTTTCTTTTTGACAGGTAAAACACGTAGATAAGAATACAAAATCCCAGAAGGTCATAGAAACCTACAAGAAGAACATCATGGTGGGTGGATCGATCGGGGCCCAGGGAGGTCTGCTCAAACCATTGCACTAACCTAAGACAATACAATAGTAAACATTGAACCCCTACTCTGATCTACCCAATGGACAGGATACCCTCCACAGTTATGTGGAGAGTGAAGACTGACTTTGACATGAATTCTGGTGCTCCATATTTGAGGTGGCAAGGCCTGGTGGCACTCACAGAATGAATGAGCAGGATATCAAGATGAGAATTGATAGCATATGACCATATAATGGGGGAGAAGGCCCACATTGGTTGTAGACCTATGGGAGGGGAATAGGATGACAGTGGGTGGGAGGAATGGGAGGATATAATTGACGGGATAACAATTGAGTTGTAATCAGAGATCAATTTTCCGAAACTTGAAATTCTTTTAGTAGGTTTTACCACAGGTGTGAACCAGGTAACAATTCATGAGAAAGCCACTTAGTTTGATGAATTATTATCCACCACAGGATTCCATGGAAGATGAAAAGGAGAAGGGTCATGCTTGGCAAGGCCAAGTAAGAGCAGCAGGATACCATGGTACCACCAGTGACTACTGATGTTAGCTTTACTTGCTCGAGCTTATAGTAATCACAGAATAGTACTTCTACATGTGCATATAAATATAACCAATATTGTGTTTGTGCCATACTCTGTACAGACTGTGACTATTTTCTGGTGAAAGTCTTAGTTCTGAAAAATTCATCAGTTTCAAATGAACTTCATTTCAATGCAGAAATAAAGATCTTGAGTTTGTTCTAAAATTTGACCTTCTACTGTATTCTTTAAACAACCCTGAGTCACCAATTAGATAAATAGTCATGGTTTATCTAAACTGACAATTGGGTTCATTATTATTTACCCTTTTCTAAGAATTATGTGTTACTGAAAAAAAATACTAGTTAAGATGCATATTTTTGTTTCTATCCCCTAAAACATAAAAAAAGGCATCAGAAGGGCTGTTTTCAACAGCACATGAATGAATTATGTTAATGACTCTACTGTATGTGACTCTACTGTATCCATGATGTATGGTAGTGAAAATGTGCCCACAATAAAAACTGTGTACAACAGACAATGTTAATCACTGTGTAAATAATAGTACTCACTTAATGGTGATGAAGAAGCATTGATTCATCAATTGTGCTTTCTGCTCTGATAATGTAACATGTTAATACAAAGGTAATTTAAAGGGGATGTTGATGTGAAGCACATGATAACTATTGGTTGCTTCTCTATAAATATTTTGTAATCGTGGTAGTTCCCTGAAAGTAAAACGTACTTTAAAAGAAAACCATTCAGTATCACCAAGTATCCACTAATGTGTACTTGAAATGTACACAATCTAAAGACAAAACTGGATTAAAGCAAATATCACAAATAGTTTTTGAGGTATTTCATTTGAAAATTAATGTATGTATGCCATTATAAGTTTATAATTGTTTCATAACGTAATACAAAATGTTTATATCTCTTTTATTAAGTAACCAATAAAACAAAATGAGGATGTTGTAGTACTCCTAGTGAGCACTATAACATGCAGCAATATAGGTCATCTGGCACAAATGATCAGAGGGTTTTCTCTTCTGAAAATTACTCAGGTGTTAACAGTCATGATGCTGCAGCTGTATTTTGAAGGTCATTGTATCCTTTGAAGTGTGCTTTCTTGCAAATTTTTATTAACAATCTCTGCCTCAACACCTGCTAATTTCTATTTGGAAATTCATTGCTTTTAGAAGTATTAATGTTAGAAAATTTTCATTGTGATTGGGCGCTGTATTATTCTGACTCTTTATTATATAGTATGGCCCACACCATGACTGAGATGAAGAGTAAGCTACAATGCACAGAGGTTTCAAAAACTGTGCACAGTACATTCCAAAAGACAAGCCATTCTTCATCTGTTTGCATGTTTAGTAGATTCAATGAAACCTTGACTTTTTATATCTAAACCTTTTAGAATTGTGAAGTCTGTTTGTTGTATGTAAGAAAATTGAGTTTTAATATTTTTGTTACAGTTATACTGGAACAATTGTCTAAGAATATAAATAAGTGTGTTTATGTAATATGCATTTTGAGAATGATATACCCTTGCATGGTTTACAATGAGCCATTCAATATTTTTCTTTTTGTTCTGCCAACCTTGTTTGGAGCATTTTTTTTATCATATTATATTTCAAACCTTCATAATGAGTTCTATGTTCAATTATATCATATGTATTCTAAAATCAGAGTTTGATTATCTGTATGAAATGACTGAGGGGACTGGATTCTATACATCACATGAGTGTTTAACACATGTCTTCATAGGAACTGTGCTGACATGTATAAGACTTACAGAAATTCAAAAGAGTAAGCAATTTCTACATGGAAATGTATCTATACCTCATGCCCATAAATAATTAAGTATGAATTTTGAAGTTTTTTATTCTAAAATTTTATCAGAATATTTAAGCTTATGTAACAACAAATGAACGTTGAGAGCTAGCAAGATCAACTTAAAAGGGAAACTTAATGGCTGATTATGGTAACAGTTCTCAAACAAGATATGCCTGAGAGTATAGTAGTGGTACAAAAGTCCTGCTGCTAAGCATTCACTTTCTGTTTGGATTTATATCTTTCTCCACAGGCATTCCTATGGAATTTTTATTTTAACTATATAAGTAATTAATTATATTATATTTTATATGGTTCCCATTTCTGATAATTTTATTTGGACATTGGTCCTATATGGGAATTTTCTACTTTAATTAGGTAAACCAAATAATCCTCTAAGTTAATATCTCTATATCTCTAGATTAGTGAAGCTCTGAGATATCATCAAGAAAGTTTATTTGTACAGTGAACATTGATTCACACAGAAACTCAATACTCATCAAGTGTGGAGGTAAAATGTCAGCAGAATGTGCTTCCAACAATGAGAGATCCATCTACCCCATTGGAAAGATTCAGGGACCAGCAGGAAGGAAAAGGTTGTAAGTGTTATAAGTCAGATGGGCCTCATCAAAACAGTGTCTTCTGAACATAACTGGGTGGCTGTATTCATAAACCCACACAAGGCTTGTTTTCCTATAAAAACATGCAGAAGTTTAAACCAATCAATATTCTAGAATGGGGGCATCCACCCATTAATGAGAAGCTGCTTAGTGAGTGTTGACAGCCTAGAATAGGAAGAATCACATTTCTTTAGCGGTGAGATCCTGATTGGCAACTGTGATGCAGTGGATGACCTCACAACCACAAGTGTATTTACAGTTCAAACTGGCCTCAGTAAATTATTAAAAAATCAGGATAAAACATTGTGGGTCTACTAAAATGGAGGTTGTTATACATATATATGGTTTTTGTCTCACAGAAACCCATTCGTTTCTAATAAGAGAAGGAAAAGGAGCTGTCCAGAGAGGCAGGGAAGTGGTGAGGAACGAGGAGAAATAGAGGGAGAGGGAAACTAATCATGATTAAGTGTGTGGGAAAAGAATCTATTTTTCATAAATGAAAAAGTAAAATGTTAATAAAACAACAAACCCAGGTTTATTAAAGCATGACAGCAACACTGACGTGCTAGTATCTCTATCTCTAGAGAGCACAAAAAAGAAAAAAATACCTGTCTAGGGGGAAAACCAGGACCAAATGTGGCTGTTGCTGCTAAAAGATGCTTCAAAGTGTTAGTGCAATGAAATGCCTGCTCTAATTACACATCCATCCAACAGCATGCTCACAATATTAGGAAATAAATTTTTTATCTTGTCCTTTATATTAAAAATAATAAAATTTCTCATGTATAGTCCCAGATATTTTATTATTATTATTATTATTATTATTATTATTATTATTATTATTATTATTATTATTATTTTATTATTTTCATTATTATTAATAAAAAAATCTCAATTTTCTTTAATAATTGTTTTTTTGTACAATATAGCAAAAAATTAAATATAACAGTATAAATATGCTTGGGATGGACTTAATAATAAATTAAAAATAAAAAGTTAAAAAAGCCATGCATGGTGGCACATGCCTTTATTCACAGCACTTGGGGGGCAGAGGCAGGTGGATTGCTGTGTGTTAGAGGCCAGCATAGTCTACAAAGAGAGACGAGGAAAGCCAAGTCTGCACAGAGAAAGCCTGTCAAGAAAAAAAAACTATTTAAAAATATTTCTTCTGTGTAATGCAGTGCAATCATAAATTGAATGTTTCTCAAATTCCCTTGAGAGACAGGAGTGGTTAATCTAGAAATGCAATCAATACAAATGAATTTATTTGAAATTTTTACCTATTACTTTTGGTTAGCCTGAAAATCTGCTATATCAGAGTGTCTACAAAACATCGTAAAAACTAGAGCTTTCCAGCAGGTTTTTCCTCAGTGATAATGTTATGCTTTGATAGTGTACAATTTTGTTTCCATAACAGTATCTGCTGAATCTACACTTTCATGGGAAAACTCAATTATTTTCTCCTTAAGAATTGTTTGTAATTATTTCTCAGCTGCTTCTGAATATCCTGTTGCCTAATAGAAATGTCTTCTTCAGCTCAAAAATAAATCTGTTAAAATTTAAAGATGCCCAATCTTCAGCTAATAAAGACTTAGGTTTAAACTAGTCCAAGGGATATGTACCATGAAAATCTTTATTTACCAAGAAAGTGGGTCAGAGGAGAGGCTATCCGATTGAGATTTTAGGCAAGAATAGAATGGAAGAAAGAGGAAATAGTAGGACCCACAGGGTCCTGGAAACTTACAAAAAGAACTTTATGACAGGCAGACCTGGATTCTGGGGTCCTCCTCAAACTAAGGCACCAGCCAAGGAGAATATAAGCAGTAAGCTTCGAACCCCTACCAAGACCTAGCCGACGAACATGATATTCTCCACCATTGAGTGGAGAGTGAGATCTGACTCTCACATGAACTCTGCTGCCCATTTTCTGACCATGTCCCCCAGATGGGGAGACCTGGTGGCACTCAGAAGAAGGATAGCTAGTTACCAAGAAGAGACTTGATATTCTGAGAGCATATATAGGGGGAGGAGGTCTCCCTCGGTCACAGACATAGGGGAGGGGAGTAGGGGAGAAATGGGAGGGAGGGAAGAATGGGAGGAACAGGGGAAGGGCTAACAATCGAGATGTAATATGAATAAATTAATAAAAAAAGATTAAAAAAAGACTTAGGTTTAAATGTTTAAGGTTGACGACTACTTTTTATTTAATAGGTTGCGTTTTTGTTTGTTTGTTTGTTTGTTCATTTCTTATGGTAGTCCTTAGTGTGATATATGATCATACTCTGGCAAAGGGTGTAGTTAAGGTTTATGAAAGCCTATCTTCTATTATTGTACACAGTACAAAAATATTATTTTATACAATACTCCAAGCTTCTAATAATGAACGGACTTGACATCTGAAACTACAGTTTGTGTTGGGACTTTCTTTGCTGTCAGGTATATAGTGATCTGTGCTCAGGGTGCATAATTCCTTTTCCTAAGTAGTCAGCTATAGAGCATATTCCCAGGCCTAGGATGGGGCCCTGGTGACTCCAGGAAAATGCCATTGTGTCACATCTGTAAACTGTCTTTGTTAAATAGCTCTTATAAATTGTATTTCTAGGACTCTCATTACAGTTGATTACTAACAATACTTATTCTAGCAAATTATATGAGAAATTTTAATATTAACCACATTACTAAATTGTCTACTACATATTGGGTCAAGTTATTGTGGAATAACATCAAATATTTAATTGATAAAATTTAAAAAATAAAATTGGGTATTGTTTATAATTATTTAAATCATTACTTACTATTTAGCTATGCTAACTTTAAATAAAAATTACTTTAAAGGATAATGATTTTTTTCTAGCCCCAAAACTTTTTGCCTTAAAGGAGACACATCCTCAAGTTTATGTGGTTGTTTGAATAAAAATGGCTTCCATACACTCATAGGGTGTGGCATATTTGAAAGGAAATACTACGTATAGCTTTGTTGGAGTAGATGTGACCTTGTTGGAGGAAGTGTGCCACTGGGGGTTGAGATTTGAGGTTTAAGAAGCTTGAGTCAGGCCCAGTGTTACTCTCTCTTCCTGCTGCCTTCAGGTACAGAGGTAGAACTATTAGCTTCTTTTCTAGCATCATGTCTACCTGCACACCACCATGATTTCTGCTGTGATGATAAAGGACCTTAATTGAGACTCTTAGTAGTGCTAGATATGGAGCCTAAAGTACCACCCTGCAGGTCAGCTAGCACTTCTAGTGGACATATTGGGACTCCAACACCCCAATAAAAGCTTGTATTTCCCTACAAGATGTGTAGGGATAAAGATGGAACAGAGATTGAGGGAATGGCCAACTAATGATTATCCCAAATTGGGTCCACCCCATGGAAGAAAAACAATCCCTGACACTATTAATGACATCCTATTATGCTTCCAGATATGAAGCTAACATAATGTCTTCTGAGAGGCTTCATCCGGTAGCTGATGCACACAAATGTAGAGACCCACAGACAAATAATAGGTGGAGCTCAGGGAGTCTTCGGGAAGAAAGGCAGGAAAAAATGAGTGAGCCACAAGGTCTACAGAGAAATATAACCTAGGCCTTGGCGGGGGGCTCACAGGGACTAAACAACCAACTGAAGAGAATTCATGGGCTGGACCTAGGCACTCTAGACCTGTATAGCAGATATGTAGTTTGGTCTTCATGTGGGCTCCTAACAATTGGAGAGGGGGCTGTCCCTCACTCTAGTGCCTACCTTTGGATCCCTTTCCCATAGCTGATCTGCCTTGTCTGGCCTTAGGTGGAGAAGAACTGTTTAGTCCTGCTGTGATTTGATGTGCCAGGGTGTGTTGGTATCCTTCATTGTGCTCTGTAATAAAGTCTGCCCATCTTCATCATTAAGAAATGCAGATAAGGTGGGATACTAAAGATTATGACTTGAAAATGAGCTAGAGTAGTTGCATGGTTCAGTCCAAGAAAATAAGGAATTAAAATGAAAGTATCATGGAGGGAACTAGAAAAGATCCTCCTCAGTGAGCTAACACATATCCAAAAAAAAAAACAAAAAAAAACAAACAAACAAAAAACAAAAACAAATATGGTGTGTATCATTTATAAGTGTATATTATCAGGAAATTAAAAATAATCATGCTACAATTCACGGACCCAGAGAAGATAACAATGAAGTCTTAAAAGGGAAACACTAGAATCGCATCATGAAGGAGAAATAGAATAGATATCACGGGTTAGTAAGGGGAGGGATCTGGATGGGGAATGATGGGAACAGAAGGGCCTATGGATCAGTTCAGGGGAGGATGAAAAGAGAGAGTCCTGGGAGAGGCAAGTGGAATGCTGGAATGGGGTGAAGTGATTTCTGGAATGAGATAGAAACCTAGTGTACTGGAAACTCCCATGAATCTCTGAGGGTCACCCCAGCTACTATTCCTAGCAATAGAGGATATAAAGGATCAATTGGCTATCTCCTGTAACCCAACAAGACTTCCAATGGAGGGACTGGGACCTACTATTTGTCCTGGCAACAAGATGTGCTAGGGTAAAGGTGGCACAGAAATTTTGGGAGTGACTAAGCAGTGCCTAGTCCAGCTTGGGACCCATGCCATGAGAATGAACCCACCCCTGACACTGCCTGGAGAGCTGTGAACCAGAGACTGGATAGCCCAGAGATTTATGATAGAGCCAAATATGAATGATAGAGTCAAATATGAATGGGAAAAAAGTCAATGAAATTATTCTTAATGATATTCTCTTATACACATAGATCAGAGAGGATTCATCTAGAAATTGATGGAAACAGATGCAGAGACTCACAAGTAAATACTAGGTAGAGCTTGGGGAATCCTGAGAAAGATGAGCATGAAGGATTATCGGAGCCAGAAGGGTTATGGGATCCACAATAAAACTCACAGAATCCACTAACCTGGACTCAAAGCGGATCACAGAGACTGAACCGACAACAAGGGAGCTGCAGTCTCCCTTCGTAGGCCCTCTACATGTTTCAGTTGTGTAGCTTGGTCTCCCTGTGGGACTCCTAAGAGTGGGAGCAGCGGCTGTTGCCTTCCTTGGGACGCTTTCCTCTTGCTGAGTTGCCTTGTCTAGTCTTAATAGAAGTGGTTTCTACTCTCACTGCAACTTTCTATCTTTGGGACGCACGCCCTTTGTGAAGTGAAATGGAAGAGGTATAGATGTGAGTGGGGAAGAAAAGTTGGATAAGGATTTGGAAGAGAGGAGGAGGGAGGAATCATGGTTGGTATGGAGAAAATAAATAAATAAATTTTAAAAGATCTCTATGCAAGTAGCATCATTTAATGGTAGCAGTGAAATCACCGCAGTGAATGTACACATGCCTATATAGGAATGTGAAGACCTGAAATTAAGATGCTCATCAATCACTCTCTGCTTTAGCAAGCATAGACTCTCAATGTAACCTAAGCTCACCAATTCAGGTAGTTAAGCTGGCTAACTTTCTTCAAGACACTCTTTTCTGCCTTAGGAGTGTTGAGATTACAGGTGGGTTTTTGAGTGAGTTCTCCACATTAGAACCCAGTTCTCATATTTTGACAGCAGGGGATGATTTACTGACTCAACTACCTCCTTCTTCCCTCAGATTTAATAATTTAATGTTTTAAAAATTATAATTTAAGTGAACTCTTGCAAGGGCAATGAAGAAAAAATTATCTTGATCCCCCAGTTAATGGACACACACACACACACACACACATGCACACAGGCAGACATGAATGCATACAAACACATACACACACATGTACACTCACAGACTCAGAGAGACAGACACACACACACACATGCAGACACTAGCACTGGCACACACACACAGTCACAGAGAAAATGCTCAAAAAATATTTTTTCTAAGAATGGTTTGCCTTCATGTATGTTAAGATTATGTTATTGTAGACCCTACAGAGGGCAGACAAGGTTTGAATCTCATGGAACTTGAGTCACAGATGGTTATGAGCCACTATATGAGCAATGAGAATCAAAATCCAGGTGTCTGCAGAGAGAGCAACCAGTGCTCTTAACCACTGAGTCTCCTCTTGTAGGGAGATTTAAAGTGAAGCATTTGTGTCTGGTTTTAGTGAAATGCTTCAGCCTAGTCTTTGCTGTGCTGCAAAATTATTTAGAGACTGCTTGAACCTTTAAAAATGTTGTCTCCATGGAAAGTCTGCACTTGGTGGAATGTGAGAGCTTACAGCTGCACAAACCTAGATCCTAATACACTTGTGGTAAACGTGGAATTTTTTTCATTATGATTAACCATAATTAAATGGGACTGAGAGTTGTGTGGGTTGTCTGCTCTCTCAGGCAGCAAGGGCAAGGTAACCTTGGTAGTTGGAATCCTTCCCAGTCTCAATTGCTTTTGTCTAATGATTGATTAAAAGTAATCGGAGTGAACTAGTCAAGGTCAGTCTTTTTTCCTCCAAGGCTGAACCCCTCTGCTCCTTTGGAAAATTAAGATTTGTCATCTTGGTGTGCTATCCACTGCTGCACCTATGAACAACATCAATTTTTGATTTCTCTACCCCTCAAGGCCACATTACATTCTCAACTCTACAAAAACTCATTTTCAAGAAGGGTAGCTGAGCGTACAGCTGCCTGTTGAGACTTCAAAGCAGGGAGAAGCAAAATGTTCTGTGGTATTTTTAAATGATTTTATTTTGAGGTGCTAAGGGATTGAACCCATGGATCTACTTGGTCCAATGCACAAGCCTTCAGCTTTGGTATAGGATTTCCCTAATGTCCGAATGCTGGGATTTCAAGTGTGTAGAACCTAGGCTGGCTAGTGAAATTTTAAATGATGACATGAATTGATGGCTTCAGCTTCTTATGTTATATCTTTATATAATTTACAAACCACAACAAAAAAATCATGTTTGAAAACAATGAAGAGTTTTCTTAGTCACTGCATCCCTGATTATTGTGAATGTGAACTAACAAAACTCAACAAATAGTGTATGAGTATTTGCAAAGCACGAATTAAATGGCATATATTGATTTGATCAAAAATAAACTTTAAGTGAAGGTTTTCATGGGACATGCCCCTTTGGCTAGTATGCAGATATAAATGAGTATATACCATTTGAGTCTTTCTGCTTCTGGGTTAACTCACTCATTATGATCATTTCTAGCTCAATCCATTTGTCCACAAATTTCGGGAATTCCTTGTTTTTAATAGCTGAGTAGTATTCCATAGTGTATATGTACCACAATTTCTTTATCCATTCTTCTACTGGGGTATGACTTGCACACTTACTCTGGTGCCTCATAATTGACCATGTCCCCTAAAGGGGGAGACGTGGTGGCACTCAGAGGAAGGATAGCAGGTTACCAAGAAGAGACTTGATACCCTATGAGCATATGCATGGGGAGGAAATTCCCCTTAGGAACAGTCATAGGGGAGGGGAATAAGGGGAAAATGGGAGGGAGGGAATAATGGTAGGATACAAGGGATGGGATAATGATTGAGATGAAACAAGAATAAATTAATAAAAAATTTTAAAAGTGCTTTCAAAGTATAGCACTCAGGGAAAGGAAGACATTAAAACAGAACTAGAAAATTAAGCTGTTTTGGTGTTAGAAATGAGTCTGAGCATCTCATGAAAATGGCAAGGCAAAAATTCTACTTCTGTGGAAGCAAGCCTAACTATCCGAAGTCCATCACATAAGCACATCCAGCAAGGGGCCCATGAGGACTATGTTTATAAAGAAAAAGGGGCGGGTAGTTGAATGGTCACCCCAGACACTTATAACAGTTGCTAAGTAAAACTAATTCAGTTTACAACTAAAATATATTTTTTGAGCACCAAAACAAAACCTCCAGTCCAGGGGATCTATTGCTTCCTTCTGGTTTCTGTGAACACTGTATATAGATGGACTACAGACTAACATAGGGACAAAACACCCACTCACATAATAAAAACTAATACATCTTCTTTAAAAGTGTAGAGTGGAGGATCCAAGATGGCGGTGAGCAGTGTGGACCACGTTTGGAGGCTACAGTGAACAATTCAGGGAATTGCACAGATTTCTGAGCCAGGAACACCGAGGTCCGAACATCATGGCAGCGGGAGTGCTCCACGGTTCGGAGGGACCAGGGTGCGGAGGACCTGCATGCCCCTGCACATGGGAGGAGCGTGGATTTTCTCTGATCGGAGCGGCAGCAGCAGAGGCAGCAGCACCAGTGGCACCAGCAGCGGTGGCTGAGGTTTGCAGCTCATAGCCTTCAGGTGGAGGTGATTGGTGTGGTGGCTGGTGGGAGTTGCTGTGGGAGAGGGGACTTGGGGCAGGATTTGGGTCACGTGGAGCCTTTGGACCCAGACTGGACTCGGCAGACAGTTCGGCCCCAGAATCCCGGGTACTGGCCCAGCCCAGCAAGGAATTCTGCCCGAGGCACTAACTCAGCTTCGGCCACCGCTCCCCTGATGTGGCACAGGCTTAGTTGAGCACACAGCTCCACACTAGGCAGCACCTCACCTCAGCGGCAGCTCCCCTGTGGTGACACAGTCTGGTTCCACCATTGGCACTAACTCAGAGCAGCCGCAGTTCTCCTGCTGTGGCGAAAGCTTGGTGGTGTGCTCAGTTCCATCCTAGGCACCACCTCAGCTCAGTGGCAGCTCCTCTGCGGTGACACAGTCTGGGCGGAGCACTTGGGTCCACCACTGGTGCTAACTCAGAGCAGCCGCAGTTCTCCTGCTGTGGCACAGGCTGGACAGGCGCTCGGTTCCACCAGCTCTAAGACTCTGGTTGGACACAGTGTGAATCCAGAATTCCTGGCTGAGATTGGTGGTCAGTTCGGGCCCTGAGTCAATAACTGACCACAGCACGCACTTTGGGCAAAAGGCCCTAGCGGAGCTTGGTGCACAGTCCCAGCCCAAAAATTCTGGCTGGACCTTGTGTGCATTTTGGGCCCAGAATCCCTAGCTGAGTTTGGCAGACGGTTCAGGCTCTGAGAATCTAGCTGAGTTCAGCCCGTGGTTCAGTCCCAGTGTTCCTGGCTGGAGTTGGCAGGGAACACAGAAGGCTGTGGATACATTGGCCTGACCCAACGCTCATTCAGAGACCCAGAACAATTGCAGGATCCACAGCACAGGGGGGCTGAAGATCACTGGCTGTGAGAGACCAGAACAACAGGGCTAACCTCCTAACATCCACACCAGTGAAGCTTTGAGCGCGCAGCCTAGGGAAATCATGAGAAAACAAGTGAATCTATTGCTAGACATCCTCCATCTAACTCTGGAAGCTACCCAACAAAAACAAAGACGGCAAGATGTCTAAAGGACAACGAAAAAGCATACGCAAAAAAACCCAAAACAACATGGCGTCTCCAGTTTCCAGCTATCCCAAAGGAAACAACCTAGAGAACACAAATACAACGGAAATACAAGAAAATTACCTCAAATCCTTAGTAATGAGGATGATAATGGAGGAAACAAATAAAATTCGTAATCAAATGCAGGAAAACGCAGACAAACAGGTGAGAGACATAAAAGAAGCACATAGAGTGGAACTGGAAAAATTGCAGGAAAATGCAAACAACCAGATGAAAGAAATAAATAAAACGGTTCAAGCTCTGGAGACCTCTAAAGAGGCAATGGAAGAAACTCAGGAATATAAAAAAAATCAGATGAAAGAAATCAAAAAATCAGTTCAAGATCTGAAAATGAAAATGGATTCAATGACAAACAGACAGACAGAAGAAAAACGAGAACGTGAGACCTCAGAGAAGAAGGCAAGCAACATAGAGGTGAGCTCTTCTAACAGAATCCAAGAGATGGAAGAACAAATCTCAGGGCGAGAAGATACAAGGACGGATATTGAATCAACCATTAAAGAAAATGCCAAATCTGGAAAACTCCTGACACAAAACATCCAAGAAATTAAGGACACCATGAAAAGAAGAAATCTGAGGATAATAGGCATTGAAGAAAGAGAAGACATCAGACTCCAGGGCCCAGAAACTATTCTCAACAAAATCATAGAAGAAATTTTCCCCAATCTAAAGAAAGAAATGCCTATAAACATACAAGAGGCCTACAGAACACCAAATAGAATTGACCTGAAAAGAAAAACTGCCCGCCATATAATAATCAAAACACAAAACATGCAGAACAAAGAAAAAATATTAAAAGCTGCAAGGGAAAAGGGCCAAATAACATTTAATGGTAAACCTATCAGAATTACACCCAAATTCTCAGCAGAAACCATAAAAGCCAGAAGTGCCTGGACAGAGATCCTGCAAACCCTAAGAGACCACAGATGCCAGGCCAGACTACTCTACCCAGCAAAATTATCAATAACCATTGATGGAGAAAACAAAATATACCATGACAAAAACAAATTCAAACAGTACCTATCCACAAATCCAGCTTTACAGAAGGTACTAGAAGGAAAACTCCATCCCAAAGGGTCAAGCTACAACCAAAACTACCCAGGAAATAGATGACTATCCCATGGCAAAAACACAACTACACAAACACTCGACTGGAAACAACATCAAAATTAAGACTCTTAACAGTCACTGGTCATTAATATCTCTCAACATCAATGGCCTCAATTCTCCAATAAAAAGACACAGACTAACTGAATGGGTACATAAACAAGATCCAACATTCTTCTGCATTCAAGAAACACATCTCACCCATACTGATAGGCATTACCTCAGGGTACATTGTTGGAAAAGATATTCCAAGCAAATGGTCACAAGAAGCAAGCAGGCATAGCCATTTTAATATTTAACAAAATAGACTTTCAACCAAAATTAATCAAAAGGGATGAGGAAGGACACTTCATACTCATCAAAGGTAAAGTCAACCAAGATGACATCACAATTCTGAATATCTATGCTCCCAATACAAGGGCACCCACATTTGTAAAAGAGCGCTTAAAAAAACTTAAACCACACATCAATCCCCACACAATAATAGTGGGAGACTTCAATACCCCACTCTCACTGAATAATAAGTCATTGAAACAGAAACTAAGCTGAGAAATAACATCATTAACCAATGCCATGGGTCAAAGGGATCTAACAGATATCTATAGAACCTTTCACCCAAACATGAAAGAATACATTTTCTTCTCTGCACCCCATGGAACCTTCTCCAAAATTGATCACATTGTAGGTCACAAAGCAAGCCTCAATAGATACAAGG